>NC_059431.1:13408088-13669204 GCF_021028975.2 Sphaerodactylus townsendi | reverse complement strand
AAAGTAAAGTCAGATTTGCAAAGTCCGTAGTGGATAGTTGAATACGGTCTACATTTTTGTGTATGTGTTTTCACTTGGAGGCTGTGTTTTCTTCCTCCCAGAATAGCAACCTTAATTACCTTTTTCTTGTTTTCTTGCTTTAAAAACAAAGCCAGTTCTGACTAGATTGGAGTAAAGCCAGGAAAACCCCAAGAGCTGCTCAAATGGACCACGATGCCACGCAGAAGCAAAATACTTGTTCCCCAGAAGCATGGACTCAAGTCAAATAACCTGTGTGGAAACGGCCAGAGCTACAACCGTATGCATCCGCAGAAGTCCACAGACACAGGTGGGTATAAAAAAATTTTTAATTGCACAGGTACATAAGACTAGCAGAATATCCCCAAGAGGTTCCGTTAGTACAGCCTTAAAGAAGACTTAAGTCTAGGGACTCTTGCAACAGCAAAACATCCAAGAAATTTCCAAGAAGGTTTTTCAGCAAGATTTCTCCTGTTTACGTGGGAGATTTCATGTCATGTCTCCTTACAAAACAGTCAGTCTGGACATGCCCTTAGAGACGCTTATTGGTAAACTTTGCAGCAGAATGCAGAAAGTACACTTCGTCTGTTCCTTGGTTCTTTTTTAGCTCACTTTTCAACCCCCATCGGGCATTTGAAATCCAGAGCAAGAAAGCACTATGCCAGCACCAGCAAACATACAGTGTTTGACTGGAGCACCCTGTTGGAATATTTGGCATTCCTAGCAATTCTTTCAATAAGTCCTTGCAGGAGTAAGATAGCTGCATTTTCTTGGTTGTTTCTATTAATGCAGGGCAGGTGAGCTACGAATAAGTAAATTGATGGTCACCTTCCTTTTTGCATATAATGGTGCAGAGGCATAGCTACAAGGGGACCGGGGGTGCGCACTGCATCGGGTGCTCGCCTGGGGGTGGGGGCAGCCAACATTTCAGGTTTGTTTTTTGTATTTTTTAGTGTTTTTTTAGTTTTTGGCCTGTAAAGGGTGCAGTCTTTAGGCTAGTAGCACCAAAATTTTAGGGAGTTTTCAGGGGACTCTCCTGGTGATACCACCCAATTTTGATGACGTTTGGTCCAGGAGGTCCAAAGTTATGTACTCCCAAAGGGGGTGCCCCATCCCCCATTGTTTCCAATGGGAGCTAATAGGAGATGGGGGCTACACCTTTGAGAGTCCACAACTTTGGACCCCCTGAACCAAACTTCACCAAACCTGGCTGGTATCAGGTTAGTCTCCTAAAGATACCCTGAAATTTTGATGCTGCTAGTCTAAACACTTTGCTCCCTGCAGGCCTAAAACTGGCCCCCACCCCAGGGGGATATAAATCCAAACTCTTCTTCATCTTCTTCTTAGCTTCTAAGAAGTGGTGAAAACCAGCCAGCTTGATTCAATCCGGTCAAGGCGCTCTTTTCTTTACCTACTATAAAGTAACTGGGTTTGATTCCCTGCTCTGCCACTTGAGCTGTGGAGGTTTATTTGGTGAACTAGATTAGCTTGTGCGCTCCAACATAAGCCAGCTGGGTAACCTTGGGCTAGTCACAGTTCTTCAGAGCTCTCTCAGCACCACCCACCTCACAGGGTGTTTGTTGCTGGGGGGAGGGAAAGGAGTTTGTAAGCCCCTTTGAGTCTTCTTACAGGAGAGAAAGGGGGGATATAAATCCAACTCTTCTTCTCCTCCTCCTCTTCCTTCTCTTCTTCTTCTTCTTCTTCTTTTTCTTCTTCTTCTTCTTCTTCTTTATAGATCACCTTAAAAAAGTTTCCACTTGCCTGCCCTGAATTCTCTGGCAGTCAGTTTCATTAGTAACCCTTTAATTTTAGCATTATGGCACGTAAAATGGGGTTGTAGCATGCCAAAAAACTGGCTGAGATTGAGTGAACGGAGTGGCTGAATGCAACCAGCTGTTTCTAGTACTGCATTTCCCCATATTCGGCAAAAGTATTAAGGGGGGCTGTGGTAGAAATAACGCAAAAGAATCCGCACCCCAAAGTTAGCTTGATGTACTTATTGTTGTAAAGCCAAAGCATTCGAGGAATAAAATATTTCCTAGCGAGGCAGCGGCTTCCCATTCGAGGGTATGGCTAAAACTGCCACAAAAGGTTTTTTCCCCCACCCTTTGTGTGAGCAATTGAGGAGTGATTTATAGTATTGAAGCATAAATTGTTATCCTATTACCAACGACGTACCGTAAATAAGAGTCCAATTTCCCAATGAATACCAGGAGATCATGCTGGAAATAGAAGGTTTCTTGAGCTGATGCCGAAACCCCCTGTTCTGAATTGTTTTAAATGACTGTGGCGGGGATAGAAATGCAGGCGGTGACAGTTATACTTCTGGGAGGATACTAGGGAAGCAGGTTGTTTGGTTAATTGGTGAATCTCCTCCATCTGCTACTGAGTGCTTCCCTACTAAAAGGTTTTTAACAGTGTGGGCGGGAGGGGGAGAGAATGGCCGAATTCCCACTGAAAATTTAATCTAGATTCAGGCAAGTTTCAAAAGAATAGGCACTTTTTCATCCAGGTTACAACATCCTCACTGCAGCATGTTTCTAGGGAAGACGTCTAGGCCTGCCCCTTGGGGGGTGGGGGGTGCCTGCTGTAAGGGGTGCAATTGTTAAGCCAGCAGTACCAACATTTAAGAGTATCTTTAGGTGACCCTCCTGATGATACCACCCGGGATTGGTGAAGTTTGGTTCATGGGGGCCAAGGTTATGGACCCTCAAATGTGTAGCCCCCATCTCCTAGCTCCCATTGGAAACAATGGGGGATAGGGGCACCCCTTTTGGGAGTCCTTAGCTTCCTTATGCATGGGGTAGAAAATGTTGACAGAGAGAAAATTTTCTCTCTTTCTCACAATACTAGAACCAGGGGGCATCCATTGAAAATGCTGGGGGAAGAATTAGGACTAATAAAAGGAAACACTTCTTCACGCAACGAGTGATTGGTGTTTGGAATATGCTGCCACAGGAGGTGGTGATGGCCACTAACCTGGATAGCTTTAAAAGGGGCTTGGACAGATTGATGGAGGAGAAGTCGATCTCTGGCTACCAATCTTGATCCTCTTTGATCTGAGATTGCAAATGCCTTAGCAGACCAGGTGCTCGGGAGCAGCAGCAGCAGAAGGCCATTGCTTTCACCTCCTGCAGGTGAGCTCCCAAAGGGACCTGGTGGGCCACTGCGAGTAGCAGAGAGCTGGACTAGATGGACTCTGGTCTGATCCAGCTGGCTTGTTCTTATGTTCTTATGTTCCTGCCCCAGCACAACGCAGCAGCCAATCAGGATAGCCCCTGAGCGGATTACTCGGCGTTTGCGATTTGCCGGCCGTATTGGTGCGGGGACTCTCTGCGTGGCTGCAGTAACGCTTCTACCAGGAATCGAGGGGCAGAAAGCTGCGAGTGAAAGGGACCACCATCAAACCGTGCTCAAAAGGTCCCGAATCTAACCAAACCGGTTTGAATCTACTTTCATTTTTGAAGTGGGGAATCGACCTCAGTCTACATGACCAAGAGAAAAAGACAATGCAGTAGTGGTGGCTGGGGATCTCCCCGAATTACAGCTCACCTCCAGATTACAGAGAAAAATGGATCCTTTGGAGGGTGGGCTGTGTGCTATGATACCCTGCTAAAATCCTTGTCCTTCTCAGACTCCACCCTCAATTCTCCACGAGTTTCCCAACCTGGCGCTGTCACCCTAATCATACCTAGTGCTAGAAGGTTTTCACAATCCTGCTAGCTCCGGTAAGGATTTCAAGCACCGGCTTCGGCAAATGCGGCTCTTTGCCTTGATCATTAGGAGACAGGGCAGATTTATAGGCAAGCAACTACACTCAACGGCTCTCTTCGCAAGCCTTTCCTCCTCTGCGAAGCCCAGGGCACTAGAGAATTAAGATAAACCACTTTGAACTTGTGAGACTCCCACGTTGCCGCCACCCAAACCTCTTCTGCCAATGGAACCACAGCTGTTCGCCACATGAACTGATAAACAAACGGGAGGCTGATGAGCGAGATGACAGTTCCCCATTCAGCCGGCATTAGCTCAACGTGCTCCGGGGCATCTGTTGCATAATTAGCTTTTAATTTTTTTTTTCCTCTTTAAAAAACACACACGCTATTTTGCAAAAGCTGGAGCAACTGCCGCTTCAAAATGAAGCACTGGGCTCGGTCAGCAGAAAGAAGGCATGTGGAAATACAAACGGTGTTAATAAAGCTGCTCTGACGTTCCTCCAGACCTTCTGTGGCAGCAGTGACGAAGAAGAAGAAGAAGAAGAAGAAGAAGAAGAAGAAGAAGAAGAAGAAGAAGAAGAAGAAGAAGAAGAAGAAGAAGAAGAAGAAGAAGAAGAAGAAAAGAGGAAGAAGGCAGAAGGCAGAAGGCAGAAGAAGAAGAAGAAGAAGAAGAAGAAGAAGAAGAAGAAGAAGAAGAAGGAGGAGGAGGAGGAGGAGGAGGGAGGAGGAGGAGGAGGAAGGAGGAGGAGGAGGAGGAGGAGGAGGAGGAGGAGGATGCTTTTATACCCTACCTTTCTCTCCTGTAAGGAGGCTTACAAGAACCTTTCCTCTCCCCACAACAGACACCTTGTGAGGCAGGTGAGGATGAGAGAGTTATGGGAGAACTGTGACATGCCCAAGGTCACCCAGCAGGAATGTAGGAGTGCGGAAAAACAAGAGAAATGGCACCAACGGGGGCACCCTCCTTGCTGGCGTAAAGGGCAAATAGGCCAGCGGGGTGGGCAACTGTATGGGTGTTCACTAAGAAAAAAGGTGGGGTATCAGTGAAGCAAATAAATAAAGAAAAGGGGCAATGCCCTTGCCTGATAGGCTGTGTCGTTGCCAGGCAGTTTCCAATATGAAATAGCTGCTGCTGCTGCTGCTGGAAGAACAGATAAGCAGCAAGCCTGCTCCTGCTGCTCTAACCACTACACCACATTGGCTGGCTGTAAAAATCCCTACAACATATTGCCCGTCTCTCCAGCTCACCTTGCCTATCGTAACTGAAATGGTCTGGAAGCAATATGAGAAGCGCTCTATCGGCACTTGAACGTTGCTATCCTAGAAACCAAACCGGAATCAGTAGGTCTGTAGGAGCAAATGGTATCTGGGCATAAATTGAAGCTTGATGAGTTGGTAGCTGCAATACCATCTTTCGGCCATGCAGAGTGAGGGCGCTAAAGAGTCCAACTCAGCCCATCCACACTCTGGAAAACGGAGGCATAGAATATTATGCTTCAACCCCTCTGTTCAGTTCCTGGGTTCTGGACCTCTCATGCTTTATGGAAGAATATTTTGGTGATTTTGTAGGGGACTTCAGAAGAGAAAGGAGAGACTGAAGTGGGCAAAATAATTACAGGCCTCCGTAGAAGCATGGCCTTTCTTTTTAGCCACTTGAAGGACACACATGATGGGAAATTGATCCTTTGGTAATGTCCGAGGTGCTTCAATTATCACAGGGGTTATTATTAGACTTTAGAGGCCGGGGGGGGAGGGGGAACCCCTCTGCGACCTCTTTGTCTCATCTATCTTACCAAAAAAAAAAAAGGAAGAGCACGGTGAATAATTTAATAAGTCACAGCAACTGCCAAGAATCAGAGGTGCTTTTGGAAGGGAATCAGAAACACGTTTCATTTCCACATCCACGTTTATGGTTAGTAATTGAATCTAAATATGTGCAATTGCTTAATATGGCATGTGGGGCATTTTAAATAGCCAAGCATCGGATGGAGTGTTTGGATTGGATTTGTTTATAGCCTTTGGCGCTGGCGGCGGCACTTTGACAAGGGACCGGCTGGAAATATTCTTTCAGAATGGGAGCCGAGGGTAGAAGGGAAGCTGGGGGCAGCGTGATCGCCTCCGAGAGCTGACTGAAGACATTTGGAACTTAAAACTCTTTAATCCTGACCTATCTTAGGTACGTAAGGCTCCGTTGGTCTAATCAGCTATATGTTAAATTAAAGATTAAATTGATTAGTGGGCAGTGTTTGGTTTTAATGACCGTAGGCATATCGTGGCAGGGAGGGCAGGAAGGGATGAGTGAATACTCAGTTCACGTGGCTCTTCCTTACTTGCATAGAGTAATACCCATCGCCATTTGGGGGTCAGGGAGGCCAAATCGGCAAGGGATCCTGTGGATTTTTGCCTTCCTGTAGGAAAAGAGCAGGAGTCACTGGGGGAGGGGGTAGTTGTAAATTGTTGTGTTTGTAAAACACAACAATTTACAACTACCCCCTCCCCCATCTGTAAAAGATGGCCCTTAAGGTCCCTTCCATCTGGGAATCCCCAAGAATTACAGCTCATCTCAAGATTACAGAGATTCCTTGCTTGGATCTGTTTTGGATAAATTTAATACAGTGGGGTGCTGTGTGGTTTCCGGGCTGTATGGCCGTGTTCTAGCAGCATTCTCTCCTGACGTTTCGCCTGCATCTGTGACTGGCATCTTCAGAGGATCTGACAGTAGGAATGGAAAGCAAGTGGAGTATGTATACTGTGAGGTCAAAAGGTGAGGCCCTCTGGATAGAGTAGCCTGGCATGTGAGTCACAAAGAAGTCTGTAGCCTGGGAGTAACAATGAAGATAGCAAGGTCAATAGGTGAATGCATTTGAATAGACGTATCCTGGTCTTTGTTTCCTTTGATTGCTATTGTCTATAGTTGTCCTGTGTTTGTGTGGAGCTGATCAGTCACTGTCTTGATTCTAGAGTTTTTCAACACTGGCAGCCAAATTCTGTTCATTTTCATGGTTTCTTCCTTCCTATTGAAGTTGTCCATGTGCTTGTGGATTTCAATGGCTTCTCTGTGTAGTCTGACGTAGTGGTTGTCAGAGTGGTCCAGAATTTCTGTGTTTTCAAATAATATTCTGTGTCCAGGTTGGTTTATCAAGTGTTCTGCTATTGCTGATTTTTCTGGCTGAAATAAATATATATATTTATATATATATATACTCCACTTGTTTTCCATTCCTACTGTCAGATCCTCTGAAGATGCCAGCCACAGATGCAGGTGAAACGTCAAGAGAGAATGCTGCTAGAACATGGCCAAATAGCCCGGAAACCACACAGCACCCCAGTGATTCTGACTGTGAAAGCCTTTGACAATAAATTTAATACATATTAGCAGAGTAGAACAGAAGAGACTCAGTTGCTTTTTATATAAAAGAGTTTACTAACTATTTGGAAGGGTTACATGGGGGGGAAACAAGAAATGCTATACTGTAAGGCTGAACGCACTCAGACAAAGCTAACTTGAACAGAAAAACTTTATTGATTTGCGTCGCCCTAGCTACAGCGTGCTGGAACTGAGGATCTCCCCCTCAGTTCCAGCATTTAAGGCCTGTCCGAACAATCGTGCTGCCCAATCGCTGCAGTCTCTCCTCCTGCCCTGAGTTCCCATTAGCAGAAGTTTCCCGCTCCTGCAGCGACCTGGTGGGGACTAATGCATGTTGGGACGTGTAGTCCTGACATATACTTTGCTATGTTACTGCACTTGGTTACATAGTGCTATCTTGTGTGGTCACATCGTGGCTTCACTGCTCAAACAAAGACAGACTTAACTATAACTTCTGACAACGTGACCGCTTGCATGCAAGCAGTGTCAGACTGACTGACCAATAGCTTAATGAATAGACTGGCCATAAAACTGCGACCTCAGTAACTGGTTTACATACACACGGTTAACCCTTTCATGACTGTGACAGACTCTTGCGAAGACACCAACCATCTGCCAACCCTACTCCCCAGTTGCCTTACGGGGGCCAGGGGGGAGTTGACAACCCTGCTTCCAGCTCTATGTTTCTAAGGTCGAATTCCCCACTACTGTCTTAGCCAGGTTTCAGAACACAAACTAGCCAGGTTTGAGGGACGACCTCCCCATTGCTTGTGGCAGATTCCGTTTCTGGCGCTCGTTCTCCCCATTATTCCGAGTTCCGGCAGGACCTGGTTGCAAGTGGCACAGACCCCATTAACACGGTTCAGAGCTGATCCGAGGGGAGGGATGAGGGTTGAAATCCTGACTCATTTCCCGCCCTGGAGTGTGATGCAGAATTTGGGCAACCAATCAGCGCTGTGATGCGCGTGCAGCCTTTCCTTGGTTTCATTTCCGCTTTTGCAATCGGCCAGCAGAAGGGGATGCAAACATTAAACAGTCAAATGCGTAACTTTGAATCGTTCATGGTTTACACAGGTAACGATTAACTGTTTGCACAGTTAAACGTTAAACTTTTACACACTGTTTTTTTTTTTTTAATCACACCCCTACAATGTGCATTATCGCAGTGGGAAAAGGTCCCGCCCCATCAAGGCACACCAGCCAATCAGGGGAGACCGGTGAAGCGAGCTAGCCTGGTAGTGCGGATTGCTAAGAGTTCTGCAACCGGGTGTGTCTGCTGTGTGCTCGCTGCGGTGGGGAGGGAGGAACTCCGATGAAGAGGACACAGTTTCACAATGAACAGGTTTGGATCTGCGTGCAAATTTCAAGTGGGGATTCGACCTAAGTTGATCAGTAGGGACAATGAAGTTTTGGGTTTTTTTAGTTCTGGAGCATAACTGTGAAGATCTTATGTAAGAAGTTGCCTGACATGAGTCATCTTGGGGAAACATCAATACAATCCATATCAGACATGTGGCTGACGTTGGCATAACTTTAAAGGTGATTTCTGTTCCCTTCAGCCTGGGACGGTGGGAGGAGAGGCTTTCCCTCCCTTTCACTCTGTAGTCTTTTGGCAACTAACAAACAACAGGGGGTGTCTGAGTGCTCTGCTACCAAGGACCACATGTCTGCAGGCAGACACTCATGCAAGGAGACCCTAATAGGGAATTGGAAAAGATACTGTGTTCGTCTGCAGCAAAATAAGTAGGTAACCAAGTCTGATTGGCTACGTAGCAGAATATGGCCCCTGATTGGCTAGAATCAGCTATTTCATCAGGATAGGAAGAGTTGTGCTTTCTGTGGAGGAGTCAGCGTGGTGCAGTGGTTAAGACCAAGTGGATTCTAATCTAGAGAACCTGATTTGATTCCCCACTCTTCCACCTGAGTGGCAGAGGCTTATCTGGTGAACCAGATGTGTTTCTGTAACCCCCATGCCCAGAATGGGTTGGCCCAGAATGGGTTGACCCAGAAAGGGGTGGAGTCTGAAAAGAAGCAGAATGCTGCAGAACTCAGAGCTCTTTGGAGGAGACAAGGCTACCAGACTCGGACCTTGATTTCTATAAGCCCTTAACACCTTGTTAAGGTAATTGCAATATTATTGGGAACTACTGGGAAGGTAGTTGTTGTTTTTGCTATGTTGTAAATGTTGGAGTTTATTGTTTCAGGGTTTCTTTTGTGGTTGTAATGGGTGAGAGTTCTCCTGGAAACCTTCATCATGTTGCATCCTGTTCATCAAGCCCTTGGAGTCTTCAGGAGCCAACCCACTTGCAAAAAAGAATTGGACTTGGCAGTATCAGTAGACTGTAACTAGAAGGACTTGAAATGCAACCTGAACAGGACCTTGAATTGTAATGTTAAATGTTGATGTTTAATGTTAATTGTAAAGAGAAGTAAACTGTTTTGTTTAAATTTGGTTCTTTGCAACTCCTTCCAAGTACTGCCCCACAGAACCCACAGAAAGAGGTTACATTTCCACACTCCTATATTCCTGCTGGGTGACCTTGGACTTCTCACAGTTCTTCAGAACTCTCTCAGCCCCACCTACCTCACAAGGTGTCTGTTGTGGGCAAAAGAAGGGAAAGGAGCTAAGGTGGGATATAAATTCAAACTCTTCTTCTTTTTCTTCTTCTTCTTCTTCTGTTAATTGGCTTAGCCAAGCCAAAGCATTACCAGCAAGAAGCCAAATCAGATGGCATCTTATGGACTATGCATCTTTGAACTTTAGAATGTGGTGCTGAAATACCATCTATCTGACTGTGAATGGGTGCAAAACACATAAATATTTTGAAAAATCTTTTAAACCTTCTTCAAAACATGTTTCGCCCAGAAAGTGATTATTGAATAAATATCTGGCAAAGCGCTGCTTCAGAGAGCTGAATTTTGACTGGAACATCCCACACAGTTCTTTCAGCGACAGCACTGGAGATTTATCCTGCTAAGTAACCCTTTCATCAAACTAAAAATGAAGGCCCCGAAATTACCTTCCCACTAGAATTTCAGATCCCACAAGGAGCGCGTGAAGGTGGCTGCATTATTCTCAGAAGCGTGAAGGTTCCACGTGGCTTAAATTGTTGACAGATCATCCTCCATGGCTCTGCCTAATCCTATATTAAAGCTACCTAAGCTAGGAGCAGCAGTAGCATAGGAGGTTAAGAGCTCATGTATCTAATCTGGAGGAACCGGGTTTGATTCCCAGCTCTGCCGCTTGAGCTGTGGAGGCTTCTCTGGGGAATTCAGATTAGCCTGTGCACTCCCACACACGCCAGCTGGGTGACCTTGGGCTAGTCACAGCTTCTCGGAGCTCTCTCAGCCCCACCCACCTCACAGGGGGTTTGTTGTGAGGGGGGAAGGGCAAGGAGATTGTCAGCCCCTTTGAGTCTCCTGCAGGAGAGACAGGGGGGATATAAATCCAAACTCTTCTTCTCTTCTTCTATGTTTTGTGGCCATGAATTCCATGAGTTGAATGACTATGGACCACAGTGCTTCCTTGTTTTCCAACGTATACATTGTACAACACTCTCCTGAGTATTGGCAGCTTGAAGGCCAACAAAATTGTATTCCAGCACAAGCTTTCAGAGACTGTAGCCCACTTTTTCAAATGCCACAAGAGGACTCCCACCGTTCTGCCCTTGTATGTGGGAGACGTGGAGGGAAAGCAGCCGGGTCGAGGGACCATGAAATACAGGGTGAAATGTGCCTGGCACCGTCCTCAAACGAAGACAAACAATAACCATGTGACGGATTAGTGTTTAAAATGGTTAATTTAAAATTAATTTTAAATTAATTTTAAAAGGTGCGGTTTGGTCAGAGGAGGAGCACCAAGAGTTAACCAGGGCTCCATCTGATTGGCTGGCTGAGAATGCAGGAGCCAGGAGCCCCAGAGAGGGTGTGCTCGCCCTATAAAAGTAGAGAGAGCCTGTCAGAGAACAGTTTTGGTAGATCATACGACACAGATATCGAGCCTGTCTTAGGCCCCTTCCGCACACGCAAAATAATGCGTTTTCAAGCCACTTTCACAACTGTTTGCAAGTGGATTTTGCTATTCCGCACAGCTTCAAAGAGCACTCAATGCAGTTTGAAAGTGCATTATTTTGCGTGTGCGGAATGAGCCTCAGAGAGAGTGAGACACAGATTGTGTCAGTTCTCAGACCCAGTCAAGAGATTGTGTCAAGGGCCAGAGAGAGACAGAGAGACAGAGGGAGAACAGCTAGGTGGCTAGTGTTTTCTAAGAAATCTCGGAGACTGAGAGGAAAGATCCTTGTTTTCACCAGAGGCGAGGTGGCCAGGTGTTGGTGGACGACAAGAGGGAAACTTATTTCACTGAGACACTCCTAAGACCACACACAGGACTTGGCTATTGTCTCAGTAGAAGACCACACCTAGATAGTGGATCAGAGAGTTCATGAGGGTGCATTAGCATAATTGGCAGAGTCAAGTGAGGGTTTTGAGAAAGCCCAGAGCTTGCTCTGTCCCCAGCCAGTGTGAAATTCTTTGGAGTTTAGAGTGAGTGTTTTAGGAGTGTTCAGGACCGTGTAAAAAAGTTTGCCCTTAAAAGAGACACCTGTGTATGTATGAAGCTGTAACTGAAAACCAAAGCCATTTAAGTGAAACTGCATTTTATCTGTAACATTTAAGTAAAACCTGCCTAAAGAACAAGAAACGCTTAAAAACCTCTCTGTAACATCTAATTGAGAAGAAATCAGCCTCTAAATAAATTTTTGTTTGGTTTACTGTTAAAAGCCTCTTAAAAGAAAAGGTGGCAGCAGACATTTTCCTGACAGGATTTTGCCCAAAGGCCTATGTGTGCATGAGTGTGTAGGCTAACAGCAGCTATCAACTGAGCCCCCTACACACTCCCCTCTTGCTGGGCCTCTGTCTCTGTCAGGGAGTGGAGTGTGTTGCAAACCACATTTGGGTTTAACTAGTTTATTTAAGTGACTGATCTATATCATAAAGGGTGGGTCACCACCATCATGTGGGCATATTAGAGTTGTCAGCCTCCAGGTGGTGGCTGGAGACCTCTCATTGGTCAATTCCGCACTTGCGTTATCGACCTAAGTTCGAGCTGCGTTCGACCTAAGTGTTCCGCACAACCACTGGGATCGACCTGGTTTTGTACCAGCTTCGCCCCGTGTAATGGTCAAATTTCCGACTCCAGTTGGGAACTACTACTTTTTCAGGGAACCACGCTCGAACTCAGCTCAATTCCAGTAAAGTGCGGAATCTCTGGGGCCAGGAGTCCACCATTCAGCCAATCACCACTGAGTGTTTCGGGCATGTGTACAGCTGGCCAATCACAAAACGCCACCTTCGTCCCTCCATTCCTGTGACAGGTTTTTTTATAACATGCGTGGAGATAGACGGAACATGGCTGTAGAACAGTAGCCAATCAGAACGGAGCGGCAAAGAGGCACAGGATGATTCTGCCCTCCGAGCTGGGATCAAACTGGTTGCAGTGGGGAACAACAATGGCTTCAACCTAGGTCAGTACCCTTCTCAGGGAACTGGGTCGAACCTATTTAACTCATGTGCAGAATCGCCCATTATGACAATTGATTTCCTGGTGAATGAGATCAGTTTACCTAGAGAAAAGTGATGCATTGGAAGGTGGACTTTATGGCATTGTACCCCATAGAAGTCCCTCGCCTCCCAAAACCCCACCTCCCTCAGACTCCACCCCCAACACTTGCAGGTATTCTCCAACCAAATCCAGCAATCCTAGTTCAAGTCCACCCTGGCTTTAAACATGGCCGGCTTTATTTATCTTCACCAGCGCATGAACTGTGCCAAGAGTATCCAGCTTTATCTCCCTGTCCCAGTGTGGCATACAACCACAGACACAGACACAGACATGTGCTCCCTTCCTGGTTCTCTCTGTCCAAAGACATTTTGACCCCTTTGAGCCTTAGCTCCTGACAATCTGATCGTATACTTTTATCATTTGGGCCAGCATTTCGCTGATGTTGGTAACTAACATCACAGGTGTGGAGCATTCCTCTGCTTGTTAACCTTTGTGTTAATGGCCTCGTAAACAGCTAACACACCTGCAGCGATTCTACCATGGAATATCTCAGAATTCTAATGAGTCTACGTTCATGCACTTATAAAAGGCCCTTGTATTACAATGCCATCGATATCTTGATGGGAAAGGCTCTCCGGCAAAGTTGCTGCATTCTCAGCTACCAGAAACCTGGGGGGGAAATAACTCAGCATCACACATTATAGTCTATGGCCTACTACGTGTAACCTCTATCTGTGGGTTCTGTGGGACAGAACTTGGAATGAGTTTGCAACAACAAATTTTAAAAACAAAATGGTTTACTTTCTTAACATATAACAGCAAACATCAACATTTAACATCACACTTCAAGGTCCTGTTCAGATTGCATTTTCAAGTCCTTATATTTACAGTCTACTGATACTGCCAAGTCCATTTCTTCTTTGCAAGTGGGTTGGCTCCTGAAGACTCCAAGGGCTTGATGAACAGGATTCAACATGATGAAGGTTTCCAGGAGAACTCTCACCCATTACAACCACAGAAAACCCTGAAACAATAAACTCCAACATTTACAACATAGCAAAAACAAACAACTACCTTCCCAGTAGTTCCCAACAACATTGCAGTTACCTTAACAAGGTGTTAAGGGTTTAGACAAATCAAGGTCCGAGTCTGGTAGCCTTGTCTCCTCCAAACTAAATGAGCTCTGCAGCCTCTTGCTGCTTTGAGTCTCCACCCCTTTCTGGGTCAACCCATTCTGGGCATGGGGGTTACATACGCACTTTGTGTCTGCCCCGAAGTGAATTTACAACCCCGTCGGGGCAGACTTTTCCTTATGGGCACCTTTTTGCCGCTGCCACACTCACCTCGCAGCAGATGGGGGAAGACCCTGGTCTTCGAAGAGTAGGAATAGTCCAATCTTTTCCCCACCTGTGCAGTGACAGCCAAGCAGCCCAACATCCAAGGGCTTGCTTTGCATCTGCCTGAGTTCCCCTATCCACACACTTCCCCGGCACTTTCAGGGGATTGAGAGGACATCTTTTTTCTCCTAATTTAAATCGCATCATTCCATTGATGCATGGAAGCAGAGGCGTAGCTATAAGGGGACAGGGGCCATGCCATGCACCAGGTGTGTGCCAGTGGGTCACATGAGGGGTGGAAAATTTCCCCCTCCCCCTTCCCCCCCATGCTCCCCTCCCCCTATGCAGCTGGCTAAACTATGGTAAGTGGAGGGGCATGGGGGTGCGGGGGGAATAGGGATGGGGTGTAGGGGGCAGGTGCCATTCATTTTTATGCTCTGCCTTTGTCAAAACCATACTTTTGTGCATTACTTAACATGACACTTCGATACAAGAGCATTTGTAGTTCATCAAACGACTATCAAACGGATGGGGGAGCAGGGCTAGGTAGGCACTAGGACCTAGGCGGAGCGTTCTACAACAAAGAAGGCCCGGCATGCTTTGTTCTTTGGTGGAGGAATATACAATTCTACTATTAATCTTTCAGTGGAACAGAGAATAGGAAAATACTGTCCTCAGTGTGATGTAGGGATTAGAAATGGCAGAGTAGTGTCTGGGGAATGCAGGTTCAAATCTCCAGTCATACCAGTGAAGCTTGGCCCAGTCACACCCTCTCAGCACTAACCTACCTCGCAGGATTGTTGTGAGGATAAAAGAGATGAGAAGAAAATGGTGCAAGCCACTTTAGGTCTCCATTGGGGGGAAAGGGGGGAGTACAAATGAATTAAATAAATGAATACATGAGCATTCTTGGCCTCCAGTTCTAGTTTCTCCTCAAGGGATTCCGCTTCTTAGTGACCAGACTCTAAATTAGCAACAATATTATACAACAATTAGGGTTTCCTGAAACAAGGTCTTGTGGCACTCAAAGACTAACAGATTTATAGCAACATCAGTTTTTGTGGGCTGCAGCCAAGGGGGTTTAATGCTGCAATAAATCTGTAAGTCTTTAGCATACGGCGAGGTTCTTTGCTGTTTTTCCCCCCCCACCCCCCCCCCCCCCCACCCCCCCCCCCCCCCACCCCCCCCCCCCCCCACCCCCCCCCCCCCCCACCCCCCCCCCCCCCCACCCCCCCCCCCCCCCACCCCCCCCCCCCCCCACCCCCCCCCCCCCCCACCCCCCCCCCCCCCCACCCCCCCCCCCCCCCACCCCCCCCCCCCCCCACCCCCCCCCCCCCCCACCCCCCCCCCCCCCCACCCCCCCCCCCCCCCACCCCCCCCCCCCCCCACCCCCCCCCCCCCCCACCCCCCCCCCCCCCCACCCCCCCCCCCCCCCACCCCCCCCCCCCCCCACCCCCCCCCCCCCCCACCCCCCCCCCCCCCCACCCCCCCCCCCCCCCACCCCCCCCCCCCCCCACCCCCCCCCCCCCCCACCCCCCCCCCCCCCCACCCCCCCCCCCCCCCACCCCCCCCCCCCCCCACCCCCCCCCCCCCCCACCCCCCCCCCCCCCCACCCCCCCCCCCCCCCACCCCCCCCCCCCCCCACCCCCCCCCCCCCCCACCCCCCCCCCCCCCCACCCCCCCCCCCCCCCACCCCCCCCCCCCCCCACCCCCCCCCCCCCCCACCCCCCCCCCCCCCCACCCCCCCCCCCCCCCACCCCCCCCCCCCCCCACCCCCCCCCCCCCCCACCCCCCCCCCCCCCCACCCCCCCCCCCCCCCACCCCCCCCCCCCCCCACCCCCCCCCCCCCCCACCCCCCCCCCCCCCCACCCCCCCCCCCCCCCACCCCCCCCCCCCCCCACCCCCCCCCCCCCCCACCCCCCCCCCCCCCCACCCCCCCCCCCCCCCACCCCCCCCCCCCCCCACCCCCCCCCCCCCCCACCCCCCCCCCCCCCCACCCCCCCCCCCCCCCACCCCCCCCCCCCCCCACCCCCCCCCCCCCCCACCCCCCCCCCCCCCCACCCCCCCCCCCCCCCACCCCCCCCCCCCCCCACCCCCCCCCCCCCCCACCCCCCCCCCCCCCCACCCCCCCCCCCCCCCACCCCCCCCCCCCCCCACCCCCCCCCCCCCCCACCCCCCCCCCCCCCCACCCCCCCCCCCCCCCACCCCCCCCCCCCCCCACCCCCCCCCCCCCCCACCCCCCCCCCCCCCCACCCCCCCCCCCCCCCACCCCCCCCCCCCCCCACCCCCCCCCCCCCCCACCCCCCCCCCCCCCCACCCCCCCCCCCCCCCACCCCCCCCCCCCCCCACCCCCCCCCCCCCCCACCCCCCCCCCCCCCCACCCCCCCCCCCCCCCACCCCCCCCCCCCCCCACCCCCCCCCCCCCCCACCCCCCCCCCCCCCCACCCCCCCCCCCCCCCACCCCCCCCCCCCCCCACCCCCCCCCCCCCCCACCCCCCCCCCCCCCCACCCCCCCCCCCCCCCACCCCCCCCCCCCCCCACCCCCCCCCCCCCCCACCCCCCCCCCCCCCCACCCCCCCCCCCCCCCACCCCCCCCCCCCCCCACCCCCCCCCCCCCCCACCCCCCCCCCCCCCCACCCCCCCCCCCCCCCACCCCCCCCCCCCCCCACCCCCCCCCCCCCCCACCCCCCCCCCCCCCCACCCCCCCCCCCCCCCACCCCCCCCCCCCCCCACCCCCCCCCCCCCCCACCCCCCCCCCCCCCCACCCCCCCCCCCCCCCACCCCCCCCCCCCCCCACCCCCCCCCCCCCCCACCCCCCCCCCCCCCCACCCCCCCCCCCCCCCACCCCCCCCCCCCCCCACCCCCCCCCCCCCCCACCCCCCCCCCCCCCCACCCCCCCCCCCCCCCACCCCCCCCCCCCCCCACCCCCCCCCCCCCCCACCCCCCCCCCCCCCCACCCCCCCCCCCCCCCACCCCCCCCCCCCCCCACCCCCCCCCCCCCCCACCCCCCCCCCCCCCCACCCCCCCCCCCCCCCACCCCCCCCCCCCCCCACCCCCCCCCCCCCCCACCCCCCCCCCCCCCCACCCCCCCCCCCCCCCACCCCCCCCCCCCCCCACCCCCCCCCCCCCCCACCCCCCCCCCCCCCCACCCCCCCCCCCCCCCACCCCCCCCCCCCCCCACCCCCCCCCCCCCCCACCCCCCCCCCCCCCCACCCCCCCCCCCCCCCACCCCCCCCCCCCCCCACCCCCCCCCCCCCCCACCCCCCCCCCCCCCCACCCCCCCCCCCCCCCACCCCCCCCCCCCCCCACCCCCCCCCCCCCCCACCCCCCCCCCCCCCCACCCCCCCCCCCCCCCACCCCCCCCCCCCCCCACCCCCCCCCCCCCCCACCCCCCCCCCCCCCCACCCCCCCCCCCCCCCACCCCCCCCCCCCCCCACCCCCCCCCCCCCCCACCCCCCCCCCCCCCCACCCCCCCCCCCCCCCACCCCCCCCCCCCCCCACCCCCCCCCCCCCCCACCCCCCCCCCCCCCCACCCCCCCCCCCCCCCACCCCCCCCCCCCCCCACCCCCCCCCCCCCCCACCCCCCCCCCCCCCCACCCCCCCCCCCCCCCACCCCCCCCCCCCCCCACCCCCCCCCCCCCCCACCCCCCCCCCCCCCCACCCCCCCCCCCCCCCACCCCCCCCCCCCCCCACCCCCCCCCCCCCCCACCCCCCCCCCCCCCCACCCCCCCCCCCCCCCACCCCCCCCCCCCCCCACCCCCCCCCCCCCCCACCCCCCCCCCCCCCCACCCCCCCCCCCCCCCACCCCCCCCCCCCCCCACCCCCCCCCCCCCCCACCCCCCCCCCCCCCCACCCCCCCCCCCCCCCACCCCCCCCCCCCCCCACCCCCCCCCCCCCCCACCCCCCCCCCCCCCCACCCCCCCCCCCCCCCACCCCCCCCCCCCCCCACCCCCCCCCCCCCCCACCCCCCCCCCCCCCCACCCCCCCCCCCCCCCACCCCCCCCCCCCCCCACCCCCCCCCCCCCCCACCCCCCCCCCCCCCCACCCCCCCCCCCCCCCACCCCCCCCCCCCCCCACCCCCCCCCCCCCCCACCCCCCCCCCCCCCCACCCCCCCCCCCCCCCACCCCCCCCCCCCCCCACCCCCCCCCCCCCCCACCCCCCCCCCCCCCCACCCCCCCCCCCCCCCACCCCCCCCCCCCCCCACCCCCCCCCCCCCCCACCCCCCCCCCCCCCCACCCCCCCCCCCCCCCACCCCCCCCCCCCCCCACCCCCCCCCCCCCCCACCCCCCCCCCCCCCCACCCCCCCCCCCCCCCACCCCCCCCCCCCCCCACCCCCCCCCCCCCCCACCCCCCCCCCCCCCCACCCCCCCCCCCCCCCACCCCCCCCCCCCCCCACCCCCCCCCCCCCCCACCCCCCCCCCCCCCCACCCCCCCCCCCCCCCACCCCCCCCCCCCCCCACCCCCCCCCCCCCCCACCCCCCCCCCCCCCCACCCCCCCCCCCCCCCACCCCCCCCCCCCCCCACCCCCCCCCCCCCCCACCCCCCCCCCCCCCCACCCCCCCCCCCCCCCACCCCCCCCCCCCCCCACCCCCCCCCCCCCCCACCCCCCCCCCCCCCCACCCCCCCCCCCCCCCACCCCCCCCCCCCCCCACCCCCCCCCCCCCCCACCCCCCCCCCCCCCCACCCCCCCCCCCCCCCACCCCCCCCCCCCCCCACCCCCCCCCCCCCCCACCCCCCCCCCCCCCCACCCCCCCCCCCCCCCACCCCCCCCCCCCCCCACCCCCCCCCCCCCCCACCCCCCCCCCCCCCCACCCCCCCCCCCCCCCACCCCCCCCCCCCCCCACCCCCCCCCCCCCCCACCCCCCCCCCCCCCCACCCCCCCCCCCCCCCACCCCCCCCCCCCCCCACCCCCCCCCCCCCCCACCCCCCCCCCCCCCCACCCCCCCCCCCCCCCACCCCCCCCCCCCCCCACCCCCCCCCCCCCCCACCCCCCCCCCCCCCCACCCCCCCCCCCCCCCACCCCCCCCCCCCCCCACCCCCCCCCCCCCCCACCCCCCCCCCCCCCCACCCCCCCCCCCCCCCACCCCCCCCCCCCCCCACCCCCCCCCCCCCCCACCCCCCCCCCCCCCCACCCCCCCCCCCCCCCACCCCCCCCCCCCCCCACCCCCCCCCCCCCCCACCCCCCCCCCCCCCCACCCCCCCCCCCCCCCACCCCCCCCCCCCCCCACCCCCCCCCCCCCCCACCCCCCCCCCCCCCCACCCCCCCCCCCCCCCACCCCCCCCCCCCCCCACCCCCCCCCCCCCCCACCCCCCCCCCCCCCCACCCCCCCCCCCCCCCACCCCCCCCCCCCCCCACCCCCCCCCCCCCCCACCCCCCCCCCCCCCCACCCCCCCCCCCCCCCACCCCCCCCCCCCCCCACCCCCCCCCCCCCCCACCCCCCCCCCCCCCCACCCCCCCCCCCCCCCACCCCCCCCCCCCCCCACCCCCCCCCCCCCCCACCCCCCCCCCCCCCCACCCCCCCCCCCCCCCACCCCCCCCCCCCCCCACCCCCCCCCCCCCCCACCCCCCCCCCCCCCCACCCCCCCCCCCCCCCACCCCCCCCCCCCCCCACCCCCCCCCCCCCCCACCCCCCCCCCCCCCCACCCCCCCCCCCCCCCACCCCCCCCCCCCCCCACCCCCCCCCCCCCCCACCCCCCCCCCCCCCCACCCCCCCCCCCCCCCACCCCCCCCCCCCCCCACCCCCCCCCCCCCCCACCCCCCCCCCCCCCCACCCCCCCCCCCCCCCACCCCCCCCCCCCCCCACCCCCCCCCCCCCCCACCCCCCCCCCCCCCCACCCCCCCCCCCCCCCACCCCCCCCCCCCCCCACCCCCCCCCCCCCCCACCCCCCCCCCCCCCCACCCCCCCCCCCCCCCACCCCCCCCCCCCCCCACCCCCCCCCCCCCCCACCCCCCCCCCCCCCCACCCCCCCCCCCCCCCACCCCCCCCCCCCCCCACCCCCCCCCCCCCCCACCCCCCCCCCCCCCCACCCCCCCCCCCCCCCACCCCCCCCCCCCCCCACCCCCCCCCCCCCCCACCCCCCCCCCCCCCCACCCCCCCCCCCCCCCACCCCCCCCCCCCCCCACCCCCCCCCCCCCCCACCCCCCCCCCCCCCCACCCCCCCCCCCCCCCACCCCCCCCCCCCCCCACCCCCCCCCCCCCCCACCCCCCCCCCCCCCCACCCCCCCCCCCCCCCACCCCCCCCCCCCCCCACCCCCCCCCCCCCCCACCCCCCCCCCCCCCCACCCCCCCCCCCCCCCACCCCCCCCCCCCCCCACCCCCCCCCCCCCCCACCCCCCCCCCCCCCCACCCCCCCCCCCCCCCACCCCCCCCCCCCCCCACCCCCCCCCCCCCCCACCCCCCCCCCCCCCCACCCCCCCCCCCCCCCACCCCCCCCCCCCCCCACCCCCCCCCCCCCCCACCCCCCCCCCCCCCCACCCCCCCCCCCCCCCACCCCCCCCCCCCCCCACCCCCCCCCCCCCCCACCCCCCCCCCCCCCCACCCCCCCCCCCCCCCACCCCCCCCCCCCCCCACCCCCCCCCCCCCCCACCCCCCCCCCCCCCCACCCCCCCCCCCCCCCACCCCCCCCCCCCCCCACCCCCCCCCCCCCCCACCCCCCCCCCCCCCCACCCCCCCCCCCCCCCACCCCCCCCCCCCCCCACCCCCCCCCCCCCCCACCCCCCCCCCCCCCCACCCCCCCCCCCCCCCACCCCCCCCCCCCCCCACCCCCCCCCCCCCCCACCCCCCCCCCCCCCCACCCCCCCCCCCCCCCACCCCCCCCCCCCCCCACCCCCCCCCCCCCCCACCCCCCCCCCCCCCCACCCCCCCCCCCCCCCACCCCCCCCCCCCCCCACCCCCCCCCCCCCCCACCCCCCCCCCCCCCCACCCCCCCCCCCCCCCACCCCCCCCCCCCCCCACCCCCCCCCCCCCCCACCCCCCCCCCCCCCCACCCCCCCCCCCCCCCACCCCCCCCCCCCCCCACCCCCCCCCCCCCCCACCCCCCCCCCCCCCCACCCCCCCCCCCCCCCACCCCCCCCCCCCCCCACCCCCCCCCCCCCCCACCCCCCCCCCCCCCCACCCCCCCCCCCCCCCACCCCCCCCCCCCCCCACCCCCCCCCCCCCCCACCCCCCCCCCCCCCCACCCCCCCCCCCCCCCACCCCCCCCCCCCCCCACCCCCCCCCCCCCCCACCCCCCCCCCCCCCCACCCCCCCCCCCCCCCACCCCCCCCCCCCCCCACCCCCCCCCCCCCCCACCCCCCCCCCCCCCCACCCCCCCCCCCCCCCACCCCCCCCCCCCCCCACCCCCCCCCCCCCCCACCCCCCCCCCCCCCCACCCCCCCCCCCCCCCACCCCCCCCCCCCCCCACCCCCCCCCCCCCCCACCCCCCCCCCCCCCCACCCCCCCCCCCCCCCACCCCCCCCCCCCCCCACCCCCCCCCCCCCCCACCCCCCCCCCCCCCCACCCCCCCCCCCCCCCACCCCCCCCCCCCCCCACCCCCCCCCCCCCCCACCCCCCCCCCCCCCCACCCCCCCCCCCCCCCACCCCCCCCCCCCCCCACCCCCCCCCCCCCCCACCCCCCCCCCCCCCCACCCCCCCCCCCCCCCACCCCCCCCCCCCCCCACCCCCCCCCCCCCCCACCCCCCCCCCCCCCCACCCCCCCCCCCCCCCACCCCCCCCCCCCCCCACCCCCCCCCCCCCCCACCCCCCCCCCCCCCCACCCCCCCCCCCCCCCACCCCCCCCCCCCCCCACCCCCCCCCCCCCCCACCCCCCCCCCCCCCCACCCCCCCCCCCCCCCACCCCCCCCCCCCCCCACCCCCCCCCCCCCCCACCCCCCCCCCCCCCCACCCCCCCCCCCCCCCACCCCCCCCCCCCCCCACCCCCCCCCCCCCCCACCCCCCCCCCCCCCCACCCCCCCCCCCCCCCACCCCCCCCCCCCCCCACCCCCCCCCCCCCCCACCCCCCCCCCCCCCCACCCCCCCCCCCCCCCACCCCCCCCCCCCCCCACCCCCCCCCCCCCCCACCCCCCCCCCCCCCCACCCCCCCCCCCCCCCACCCCCCCCCCCCCCCACCCCCCCCCCCCCCCACCCCCCCCCCCCCCCACCCCCCCCCCCCCCCACCCCCCCCCCCCCCCACCCCCCCCCCCCCCCACCCCCCCCCCCCCCCACCCCCCCCCCCCCCCACCCCCCCCCCCCCCCACCCCCCCCCCCCCCCACCCCCCCCCCCCCCCACCCCCCCCCCCCCCCACCCCCCCCCCCCCCCACCCCCCCCCCCCCCCACCCCCCCCCCCCCCCACCCCCCCCCCCCCCCACCCCCCCCCCCCCCCACCCCCCCCCCCCCCCACCCCCCCCCCCCCCCACCCCCCCCCCCCCCCACCCCCCCCCCCCCCCACCCCCCCCCCCCCCCACCCCCCCCCCCCCCCACCCCCCCCCCCCCCCACCCCCCCCCCCCCCCACCCCCCCCCCCCCCCACCCCCCCCCCCCCCCACCCCCCCCCCCCCCCACCCCCCCCCCCCCCCACCCCCCCCCCCCCCCACCCCCCCCCCCCCCCACCCCCCCCCCCCCCCACCCCCCCCCCCCCCCACCCCCCCCCCCCCCCACCCCCCCCCCCCCCCACCCCCCCCCCCCCCCACCCCCCCCCCCCCCCACCCCCCCCCCCCCCCACCCCCCCCCCCCCCCACCCCCCCCCCCCCCCACCCCCCCCCCCCCCCACCCCCCCCCCCCCCCACCCCCCCCCCCCCCCACCCCCCCCCCCCCCCACCCCCCCCCCCCCCCACCCCCCCCCCCCCCCACCCCCCCCCCCCCCCACCCCCCCCCCCCCCCACCCCCCCCCCCCCCCACCCCCCCCCCCCCCCACCCCCCCCCCCCCCCACCCCCCCCCCCCCCCACCCCCCCCCCCCCCCACCCCCCCCCCCCCCCACCCCCCCCCCCCCCCACCCCCCCCCCCCCCCACCCCCCCCCCCCCCCACCCCCCCCCCCCCCCACCCCCCCCCCCCCCCACCCCCCCCCCCCCCCACCCCCCCCCCCCCCCACCCCCCCCCCCCCCCACCCCCCCCCCCCCCCACCCCCCCCCCCCCCCACCCCCCCCCCCCCCCACCCCCCCCCCCCCCCACCCCCCCCCCCCCCCACCCCCCCCCCCCCCCACCCCCCCCCCCCCCCACCCCCCCCCCCCCCCACCCCCCCCCCCCCCCACCCCCCCCCCCCCCCACCCCCCCCCCCCCCCACCCCCCCCCCCCCCCACCCCCCCCCCCCCCCACCCCCCCCCCCCCCCACCCCCCCCCCCCCCCACCCCCCCCCCCCCCCACCCCCCCCCCCCCCCACCCCCCCCCCCCCCCACCCCCCCCCCCCCCCACCCCCCCCCCCCCCCACCCCCCCCCCCCCCCACCCCCCCCCCCCCCCACCCCCCCCCCCCCCCACCCCCCCCCCCCCCCACCCCCCCCCCCCCCCACCCCCCCCCCCCCCCACCCCCCCCCCCCCCCACCCCCCCCCCCCCCCACCCCCCCCCCCCCCCACCCCCCCCCCCCCCCACCCCCCCCCCCCCCCACCCCCCCCCCCCCCCACCCCCCCCCCCCCCCACCCCCCCCCCCCCCCACCCCCCCCCCCCCCCACCCCCCCCCCCCCCCACCCCCCCCCCCCCCCACCCCCCCCCCCCCCCACCCCCCCCCCCCCCCACCCCCCCCCCCCCCCACCCCCCCCCCCCCCCACCCCCCCCCCCCCCCACCCCCCCCCCCCCCCACCCCCCCCCCCCCCCACCCCCCCCCCCCCCCACCCCCCCCCCCCCCCACCCCCCCCCCCCCCCACCCCCCCCCCCCCCCACCCCCCCCCCCCCCCACCCCCCCCCCCCCCCACCCCCCCCCCCCCCCACCCCCCCCCCCCCCCACCCCCCCCCCCCCCCACCCCCCCCCCCCCCCACCCCCCCCCCCCCCCACCCCCCCCCCCCCCCACCCCCCCCCCCCCCCACCCCCCCCCCCCCCCACCCCCCCCCCCCCCCACCCCCCCCCCCCCCCACCCCCCCCCCCCCCCACCCCCCCCCCCCCCCACCCCCCCCCCCCCCCACCCCCCCCCCCCCCCACCCCCCCCCCCCCCCACCCCCCCCCCCCCCCACCCCCCCCCCCCCCCACCCCCCCCCCCCCCCACCCCCCCCCCCCCCCACCCCCCCCCCCCCCCACCCCCCCCCCCCCCCACCCCCCCCCCCCCCCACCCCCCCCCCCCCCCACCCCCCCCCCCCCCCACCCCCCCCCCCCCCCACCCCCCCCCCCCCCCACCCCCCCCCCCCCCCACCCCCCCCCCCCCCCACCCCCCCCCCCCCCCACCCCCCCCCCCCCCCACCCCCCCCCCCCCCCACCCCCCCCCCCCCCCACCCCCCCCCCCCCCCACCCCCCCCCCCCCCCACCCCCCCCCCCCCCCACCCCCCCCCCCCCCCACCCCCCCCCCCCCCCACCCCCCCCCCCCCCCACCCCCCCCCCCCCCCACCCCCCCCCCCCCCCACCCCCCCCCCCCCCCACCCCCCCCCCCCCCCACCCCCCCCCCCCCCCACCCCCCCCCCCCCCCACCCCCCCCCCCCCCCACCCCCCCCCCCCCCCACCCCCCCCCCCCCCCACCCCCCCCCCCCCCCACCCCCCCCCCCCCCCACCCCCCCCCCCCCCCACCCCCCCCCCCCCCCACCCCCCCCCCCCCCCACCCCCCCCCCCCCCCACCCCCCCCCCCCCCCACCCCCCCCCCCCCCCACCCCCCCCCCCCCCCACCCCCCCCCCCCCCCACCCCCCCCCCCCCCCACCCCCCCCCCCCCCCACCCCCCCCCCCCCCCACCCCCCCCCCCCCCCACCCCCCCCCCCCCCCACCCCCCCCCCCCCCCACCCCCCCCCCCCCCCACCCCCCCCCCCCCCCACCCCCCCCCCCCCCCACCCCCCCCCCCCCCCACCCCCCCCCCCCCCCACCCCCCCCCCCCCCCACCCCCCCCCCCCCCCACCCCCCCCCCCCCCCACCCCCCCCCCCCCCCACCCCCCCCCCCCCCCACCCCCCCCCCCCCCCACCCCCCCCCCCCCCCACCCCCCCCCCCCCCCACCCCCCCCCCCCCCCACCCCCCCCCCCCCCCACCCCCCAGTGTGATTGGTGTTTGGAATATGCTGCCACAGGAGGTGGTGATGGCCACTAACCTGGATAGCTTTAAAAGGAGCTTGGACAGATTTATGGAGGGGAAGTCGATCTATGGCTACCAATCTTGATCCTCTTTGATCTGAGATTGCAAATGCCTTAACAGTCCAGGTGCTCAGGAGCAGCAGCAGCAGAAGGCCATTGCTCTCACAACCTGCATGTGAGCTCCCAAAGGCACCTGGTGGGCCACTGCGAGTAGCAGAGAGCTGGACTAGATGGACTCTGGTCTGATCCAGCTGGCTTGTTCTTATGTTCTTATGTTCTTATTTATGAAAAATACACCACCTGAGAAGGGAAAAGTGGCTACCGGCCTTATAATGGAGAACACCACTGAGCCCCATTTTCTTTTCCAGCAAGGACCAAACCAGTGAGCAAAGACAACACTGGGAACCGGGTTGTATTTAATTAAGTTACACCATACATAAGGAGGGATAATTTTTTCCCCCATAGCTTGTCAATAGCCTGTCCAGCAACTGGCACCGTTGAAAATCAGCATGGGAAGACGGCTGTCATCTTGATGGATGGCGACTGATGGGTAATTGGATTCTCAAGGTTGGAAATTGCTTCTTAGTGTTTGTCGTGACAACTTAGCTGCACTCTAATGCATTCGGTCTAATTAGAGTCCAAATTGGGTGTATACCTTCTGGTGTAAATTCAAGTTTCTCCCTGCTGGCATTTACTCAGCAAATCGTTCAGGCTCCTGGTGGGGGGAAGGAAGCATCTACGAAACCGTAGCAATACCTCCCTTCACAATAAGCGTGTATAACTAAAGAATATACAAGACAACTCACACCAAATGTGGTTTCTAGAGTGCCAAAGAGTTGCCAGCTTCCTCAGTACAATGAAGAAGAGTTCGTTTTCATACCCTGCCTTTCTCCACTTTTAAGGAATCTCAAAGCGGCTTACAACCTCCTTCCATTCCTCTTCCCATAATAGACACCATGTGAGGCAGCTGGCGCTGTGAGAGTTTTGAGAGAACTGCGACTAACCCAAGATCACCCAGCAGACTTCATTGATTAGGAGTGAGAAAATAAACCTGGTGCCACTCTTAACCAGTGGCGTAACGCCAAGGGGACAGGGGGGGTGATGCATGGAGCACGCGCCGGGGCAGGGGCGGAGCATTCCGGGGTGTGGCAGGGGTGGGTAGGGGCATGGAAGGGAGCAGGGTGCACGCGTGCCCCGGGCACAGTTCCCCCTCACTCCGGTCCTGCTCTTAACCGATACATCCTGCTGATTCTCAGAAACCTCTCCCAGCAAGAGTTATTACTCTGAATGTCCTGTGATATCATGGTGGCCTTTAGGGCACTATTTTATTCCTGGTAGGAGCAGGCCCAAGTGAGTATGGTTTGCAATGAGCACTTTGCCAGGACAGTGGCCCTGGCAGTTGTCTTCCCCCCAAGCCCACCCTTGATGCTTGCCAAGTTCAATTATGTGTTTACCAGACTGTTACTGTTGGAGACAACACAATGTTCATCTATTCAGTCAGCCTGGTTCAGTGAGGCTTGCTGATAAAGCATCCCTGAGATCCATAAAGAAAAAACAAGCCAGAATGACTAGATTGTACCACAGCATAACTGAAGCATCACTAAACAGTTCTGGGCAGCTGACTGCTGCAGACCCCATGTCTCTCTCTTAGGCCATTTCCGCACGGTCAAAATATCCCAGGATGAGTGAGAAAAATATCCCAGTTTAGCCGTGAATTCCGCACGGCTCCCAGTGCTAATACGGGCCTGCCCCAGTGCTGCCCTGCAATATTTCCCTTCCCCGCAACATTCAAAAATTGCCAGTTTTACAGTTCTTTTAAAAGATCCAGGGGTGACCCTGCTGCTGTGCAAACACCATGGGAGCAGATCCAGTACATTTTTCCTGCCTCGCCACTTTCCCATTTGGGGCGGGGAAAGTGTTTGGAGCCGGTGAGGTGTGGATCATATAGGGGAAAGCTGGCGGGAGAGCCGTTCCCTCTGTCTTTGGTTGGCGAGGCATGGATCATGTAGGGGAAAGCGGGGGGGGGGAGAGCCGTTCTCTCTGTCTTTGGAGCTGGTGAGGTTTAGATTATATAGGGGAAAGCTGAGGGGAGAGCCATTCCCTCTGCCTTTGGAGCCGTCGAGGCATGGATCATGTCAACGGGGTTAATACAAAAGACTCGGGCCATGCAGAACAAACTGAAGTATTACCTCCCGGTCTTGCCTCAGCTCTTGGGAAGAAGTGGGGAGCCATGCAGAGGCAGAAACCAGGATAAAATAGCCCAGGTATATAAGATCCCGGGTCTACCCCTGTGTAATTGTGCTGTCCGGAAATGGCCTTAGATGTATTTCAACAGCAGGACCCACAATTTAGAAAAGTTTCCATGTGATCTAATTAAAAACTTCCAGTGTGTTAATGGCACTTTTCTTTGCCTCGTGAATCAATGAGCTCTGTGAAACTGATCCATCTTGCTGAGTCACTTTGTTGTGGGACAGATCTTCAGCGAGTGATTAATCTCAGCCCGGTATGGGAATGGGAGTGATTGATCTCAACCCGGTATGGGAATGGGAGTGATTGATCTCAGCCCGGTATGGGAATGGAGGCAGCTATCATACATAAACTTCAGGAACCCATTAGTTCCACTCTTCCAACTTTTAAAATACAATCAACATAACCATAAAAACAACAACTAAATTGCAGATGGCAAATGAAATCAGTTTCTGTTAAAATAACTCACCAATATTGACAATGGAGAGAAGGAAAAGAGGGAGACCATTCAGATGGTACAGCTGTAGTTGCTTCAATCATGAGCCTGGTGAAATAGCTCTGTTTTACAGGCCCAGAGGAATTTCATCAAGTCCTGCAGGGCCTGGATATCACTAGACAGAGCGTCCCCTCAAGTAGGGGCCAGGGTTGAGAACGCCCAAGCCCTGGTCAAGGCCAGCCAGACATCATTTGTACCAGAAGCTACCAGAGGATTGTTATTTGCTGATCACACCTAGCAGATGTTATGCGGGAGAGTGAGGGGAAAAACCTGGCTCACCAGATCAGAATCCACTGCTCTTAACCACTACAGCATGATTGATTAAAGATAAGAACATAAGAACATAAGAACTAGCCTGCTGGATCAGACCAGAGTCCATCTAGTCCAGCTCTCTGCTACTCGCACTGGCCCACCAGGTGCCTTTGGGAGCTCACATGCAGGATGTGAAAGCAATGGCCTTCTGCGGCTGTTGCTCCCGAGCACCTGGACTGTTAAGGCATTTGCAATCTCAAATCAAAGAGGATCAAGATTGATAGCCATAAATCGACTTCTTCTCCATAAATCTGTCCAAGCCCTTTTTAAAGCTATCCAGGTTAGTGGCCATCACCCCCTCCTGTGGCAGCATATTCCAAACACCAATCACACGTTGCGTGAAGAAGTGTTTCCTTTTATTAGTCCTAATTCTTCCCCCCAGCATTTTCAATGGACGCCCCCTGGTTCTAGCATTGTGAGAAAGAGAGAGAAATTTCTCTCTGTCAACATTTTCTACCCCAACATTTTCTACCCCATGCAAGATGGTTGACTGAAATCTTCTATTGCTATGTAGATTAAGTTATGGCTACTGCAAATGGCAGGAAAGTCATGGGCAAGGACATAAAGGGGCACAGCATCCTTGGTGCCTTCACATCACTTCTGGGTAAAACCTGGAAGTGATAAGGGTAGCTCTAGGAATTTTGAGAAACTGTATGGTGAAACATCGAAATGCCTTATGTCAGTTCTGGGCCTTCCTCCTGAAATGACATAGCAGTGCCGCCCAAGGGTGCCATTTTTTTCTCCGACCACCACCTGGAGACATGGCAGGCAACTAAGGATGCCAGCAGGAGGCATTATGATTTCTCTTTTAAAAGAACTCTTAAACTTTGCTGCTGTACATTTGAGCCTAGGGCAGTCGTCCCCAGTATGGTGTCCATGGGCATCATGGCACTGCCCACTGGTTTCATGATTCTTGAACAAAGCATCTCTTCCCTGAGGAAAAAAATCCACCTTGCTTCAAAAGAACCCAGGAACTATTACCTTTGGGACTGCGAGGAGCTCTCACTCATAATGGGAAGATACTAGACTTGCAACCTCCCAATGTTTTCTGACTGGCCCCAGCAACCCATGGTGGCCATTTTGTGACTGATCTACATGGACGCCATTTTATGATGGCCATTTTCCAGTCAACAAGGTTAGGGCTACCTGGCTTACGGATTTCAGAATTTTTTTCTCCCCGCATTCATTGTTTAAACAAGACCTCTTCACATTGATATTGATATTGCTGTTGCTTTTGCTCCTCATATGATAAGGTGATTTAAAAAGCACATTATGCTTGCCTGAAGAACCAGAAAACTTGAAAATCTAGATGGGAGGTACTGCGAAGCCTTTTTAGATATTGGAATCCTGGGTTGGACTAAGAGATGGCCAGAGGTAGCGACAGAAGTTTGAGATGGAAAAGAACTCCGCAGACGCTCCGAAGCCCGTTCTCCTTGGTGACCTCTTGGGATTTGACTCTACCGTCACCTTTTGTCCTTCTGCAACCTATGGCAATACAATGAAGAATCAAAAAAACAAGGGACATAGAATCATAGAGTTGGAAGAGACACCAAGGGCCATCAAGTCCAACCCCCTGCAATGCAGGAACACACAATCAAAGCACTCCCGACAGATGGCCATCAGCCTCTCTTTAAAAACCTCCAAAGAAGGAGTCTCCACCACTCTCCGAGGTAGTGCATTCAACTGTCGAACAGTCCTTACTGTCAGGAAGTTTTTCCTGATGTTCAGGTGGAATTTCTTTTCCTTCAGCAGTGGAATTTCCTTCAGGTGGAATTTCTTTTCCTACAGGAACAGCAGTGGTGTAGGAGGTTAAGAGCTCATGTATCTAATCTGGAGGAACCAGGTTTGATTCCCCGCTCTGCCGCCTGAGCTGTGGAGGCTTATCTGGGGAATTCAGATTAGCCTGTGCACTCCCACACATGCCAGCTGGGTGACCTTGGGTTAGTCACAGCTTCTCGGAGCTCTCTCAGCCCCACCCACCTCACAGGGTGTTTGTTGTGAGGGGGGGAGGGCAAGGAGATTGTAAGCCCCTTGGAGTCTCCTGCAGGAGAGAAAGGGGGGATATAAATCCAAACTCTTCTTCTTTTTCTTCACCTTGAACCCATTACTCCTGGTCCGAGTCTCTGGAGTCACAGAAAGCTTGCTCCCTCACCAACATGACATCCCTTCAGGTATCTAAACATGGCCATCATGTCACCTCTTAACCTTCTCTTCACCAAACTAAACATACCCAGCTCCCTAAATCTCTCCTCAATAGTCCCTAAATGAGCTCCTAAAGTCTGGATCATGGTAATTCAGACGAGGAGGAGGAGCTATGTGACAGAGATGAGAGAAATTCCCATGAACGGTAGTGCTCGGGCCTTTCTAGATGTTCTGAGTCCAAGTAGCAGAGAGGGCTTTTACAATGGGGATCCCAAATGCATGGCATCCCCTTCCGCCGATAGAGAACCCAAACGAGGAATGACAGCGCCTTTAAAAAATTATTTCATTACCGCTTTCTGGTAGCTAATGTAGCGGAATTAATTCTCATGTGAACCGAATCGAATCCGTCACCCCCCAAACTAACTTTCCGGCTGCCTTCCTGCGTCATTTAATTACATTATCAGCCTATATGATTAACAGCTGCTCTTTCATACATTCATTTGGCCACGGGAGGATTAGAGCACAGATATTTCGTGTTGGAAGCTATACCCCGAATTTTAATGTCTGGATTCGCAAAATGTTTTATTGACCTATTATACAGCTTGATTCAGTGCAGTTCACCGTTTTCCCTCCTGCTCTCCTGCTTTCTCACGCTCTTTCTCATCCTCCCACCCCAAATGCTTTCGTAATTGGAAGTAATAGATTTGAATGGCTTCTTATTTGACCCCTTTAAAGATGTACATGAACAAATGAATTGGAAACATAATATAGCAATGTTCTCCGTTCCAGGAGTCGTGGAAGGTCAAAGCCTCGTCAGAGCTGGTGCATACCGATGGCTGTTCACTGAGTGGTAGCTTACATAGCATGGTGTAGTTTAGTCTGATCTTGTCAAATCTCTGAAGCTAAGCAGAGTCAGTACTCGGATGGGAGACCACCATGGAAAACCGAGATTGCCATGCAGAGAAAGGCCACGGCAAACCACCTCTACTCATCCCTTGACTTGAAACGTCATGAGTCAGCAACAACCTGGGAACACAATGTTCATTCATAGAATCATAGAGTTGGAAGAGACCCCCAAGGGCCATCAAGCCCAACCCCCAGCCATGCAGCAATACAGAATCAAAGCACTCCAGACATATGACCATCGCTTAAAAAAACTCCAAAGGAGGAGTTATTCATAAATGACCTGGAAGTAGGGGTGGGTAGCGTGGTGGCCAAGTTTGCAGATGATACCAAATTATGTAGGGTGGTGAGAACCACAAAGGATTGTGAAGAGCTCCAAGCGGACCTTGATAAATTAGGTGAGTGGGCTAAGAAATGGCAAATGCAGTTCAATGTAGCAAAATGCAAAGTGATGCACATAGGGCCAAAAAATCCAAACTTCACATACACGCTACAGGGGTCAGTGCTATCAGTCACAGACCAGGAAAGGGATTTGGGCGTCTTAGTTGATAGTTCCATGGGAATGTCAACTCAATGCATGGCAGCTGTGAAAAAGGCAAACTCTATGCTGGGGATCATTAGGAAAGGAGTTGATAATAAAACTGCAAGGATTGTCCATACCCTTATATAAAGCAGAGTGAATGCGACCGCTTGGAGTACTATGTTCAGTTCTGAGGTCCTTCCACATCTCAAAAGGATATCGAGGAGATAAGAAAAAAAGTGCAGAGAAGGAGAGACAGCAACGCTTAGGGATGATTGCGGGATTTGAGCACCTTACTTATGAGGAGAGACTGCAGGGGTTGGGACTCTTTAGGTTGGATAGAAGATGTGTGAGGGGGGTTATGATTGAAGTCTATAAAATTATGCATGGGGTAGAAAATGTTGGACAGAGAGACATTTTCTCTCTTTCTCACACTACTAGAACCAGGGGGCATTCATTGAAAATGCTGGGGGGAAGAATTAGGACTAATAAAGGGAAACACTTCTTCACGCAACGTGTGATTGGTGTTTGGAATATGCTGCCACAGGAGGGGGTGATGGCCACTAACCTGGATAGCTTTAAAAAGGGCTTGGACAGATTTATGGAGAAGTCGATCTATGGCTACCAATCTTGATCCTCCTTGATCTCAGATTGCAAATGCCTTAGCAGACCAGGTGCTCAGGAGCAGCAGCAGCAGCAGGCCATTGCTTTCACATCCTGCACATGAGCTCCCAAAGGCACCTGGTGGGCCACTGCAAGTAGCAGAGTGCTGGACTAGATGGACTCTGGTCTGATCCAGTAGGCTAGTTCTTATGTTCTTAAGGAGACTCCACCACACTCCAAGGTAGTGTATTCCACTGTCCAACAGCCCTTGCTGTCAGGAAGTTTTTCCTGAGATTTAGGTGGAATCTCTTTTCCTTCACCTTGAACCCATGACTCCTGGTCCTAGTGTCTGGAGCAGCAGAAAACAAGCTTGCTCCCTCATCAACATGACATCCCTTCAAATTTGTTAGAACTCTTCTGCCCTGTCAGTGTTCCTTATTTCAAGGAACTGCTTCTACAAGTTCTTTACTTCAAGGAACCATTAACTTCAGAAATACAGGAAACAAATGCACTATAACAGCAAAAGGCAAGTTTAAATTAGATCTTTACAAAGATGGTTAATCTATTTATTTAGCTTTGTATCCCAATGGGGATACAAAGCGGCTTGCTTCTTCATTCTACCTTCATTTCATCCTTACGACAACAATCCTGTGAAGCAGGCTTACTGAGGGACAGACACTGACCCCACATTACACAGTGAACTTCCATCACAAAGTTGGGATTTATACTTGGCTTTCTCGGGTCTTTGTCTGACATGCTATGCACTACACTATGCCCGTCCTGACAAATGTAACAAGTAACATGTCACCTTATGGTGACTTCCCTTATTTTGGAACTCTTCTGGGGCAATCCGACCACCAAGCCGGAGCAGCAGTGGCGTAGGAGGTTAAGAGCCCGTGTATCTAATCTGGAGGAACCGGGTTTGATTCTCCGCTCTGCCACCTGAGCTGTGGAGGCTTATCTGGGGAATTCAGATTAGTCTGTACACTCCCACGCACGCCAGCTGGGTGACCTTGGGCTAGTCACAGCTTCTCGGAGCTCTCTCAGCCCCACCTACCTCACAGGGTGTTTGTTGTGGGGGGGGGGAGGGCAAGGAGATTGTAAGCCCCTTTGAGTCTCCTACAGGAGAGAAAGGGGAAATATAAATCCAAACTCTTCTTCTCTTCTTCAAGTGTATTCATAATTGATCATAAACTTCCCAGCTCACAGAAGTTATGCTGGAGCACCTAAAAATGTAAGGAATGGTAGACGTCCCATTCAAATGGTGTCCCATCCAAGTACAGACAGCAGCCGACCTTGCTTGGCTCCCAAGTTCTGATGCTCAGATAAAGATGGGCTATTTGGGCATCGCTCCTACTAAAGTAGCAAATAATGTTTTCTGGCCCTACTTAGCTTCCCAATCGGAAATGTTGCCAACTGTTTTCAAGAACCCCTTTAACTATAATGGCCCCAAATGTCTAAAAATTAGGGAGCAGGGAGAGAATCCAATTCGTAGAGGGAAGACTGGACTTTGTGTGTGAATCCAAGAGGGTGAACTTTGTTACGGTCCCTCAATTTTTTCCTCACTTTCATCAATCACATTTCAGCAGGTGTAAAAACGAAGGGGGAAAAAATCCCGAATCTAATTACCACAAGCACTTGAAACACATGCTTGACGAAAAGCAAGCTGACATAAGGGTGTCAGTTTCTCTGAGAAATGAGAACTAAATTTATACAGAGTGAGTAAAGAACATGATTACGTGCTCTCTGAAAGGCTTTGGAGATCTCTTCCTAAGCGACTTCAAGCCCAACCCTATCAAAACACCTCCTGCAATTGTTTTAAAGCCCTGTTGATGTTATCCGCACCCCAAAATGTGCTTTTATAAAAGTTGTGCATGAAGGGAGACCTGTCTGAAACAGCTCACACTTAGGGGGACAAAAACAAGGAATGGGGAAATCATAAGAACAGCAAACAAGGAGGTCGATAAAGGCAAATACCAAGGCCCTGATCATGAAAAAGATCAGGATCACGGAAGTATTCCTTTGTGCATGAACGGATTTGCAGCATCAGGATCTGCAAATACAGTCCTTACACACAAAGAGAGAACCCAAGGCAAGATGTTCACTGTGATACCTGTCAAAACTGAAAATGTCTACATGTAGGAGACTGTGGTCAAAATTTTCATAGGTGAATAATACTGAGGTAGGTGGGGCTGAGAGAGCTCCAAGAAGCTGTGACTAGCCCAAGGTCACCCAGCTGGCATGTGTGGGAGTGTACAGGCTAATCTGAATTCCCCAGATAAGCCTCCACAGCTCAGGCGGCAGAGTTGGGAATCAAACCCAGTTCCTCCAGATTAGATACATGAGCTCTTAACCTCCTACGCCACTGCTGCTCCTAACAGCTATATACTCATCCCAAACAGCAAAAAAAACCCTTTTTCTATTATATTCTCGTTCATAAAGTGTTGCTGTTACTGACACTGTCATCTTCATTTAATTTTTTTATTGAAAGGAGATTATGAATAAGATTTTTTCAAAAGATATTGAATTAATCAGGACTGACTAGGACTGACAGGGGGGATATAAATCCAAACTCCTCTTCTTCTTCTAAACTGAGGACCTCAGATTCTCCCTTTAAATCCATGCCGAAGGGGGTGGATTTAAAAGGAGAATCTGGGGAAATTTGGGGGGTGCCTGCTGTCAGGGGTGCAATTGTTAAGCTAGAAGCCCCAAACTTTCTGGGTATCTTTAGGAGTCTCTCCTAATGATACCACCCAGGTTTGGTGACGTTTGTAGTTCAGGAGGCTCTCCCAAAGTTATCAAGGACCCCTCAAAGGTGTAGCCCATCTCCTATTACCTTCCATTTACAGGAAACAATGAGGGATGGGGGCACCCTTTTGGGAGTCCCATAGTTTTGGACTCCCCTGGACCAAACTTCACAAAACCTGGGTGGTATCAATAAGAGACTCTCCTGATGGTACATCCCAGGTTTTATGAAGTTTGGTTCAGGGGGTCCAAAGTTATGGACCCTCAAAGGTGTAGCCCCCATCTCCTATTAGCTCCCATTGGAAACAATGGAGAATGGGGGCACCCCTTTTGGGAGTCCATAGCTTTGGACCCCCTGGACCAAACTTCACAAAACCTGGGTGAGAGTGTATCAATAAGAGAGCTCTCCTGATTATTAAAGATACCTGCCAGGTTTGGTGAAGTTTGGTTCAGAGTGTCCAAAGTTATGGACCCTCAAAGGTGTAGCCTCACCAAACCCGGGTAGTATCATCAGGAGAGTCCCCCAAACAATCCCTGAAAGTTTGGTGCTGCTAGCCCAAACAATGCGCCCCCTGCAGGCCAAAAACCGAAAAAGCACTAAAATGTTTTAAAAACCCACTAACGGAGGGGCAGAGCTTCAGACATGAATGGGGGGTTCAAACCCGAGAAACCCCCCCTTACCTACGTCCATGGTGGGATGCTTTATGTGAAGATGGAAAGTACGTATATGATGAGAAGGATGTATAAAATATTATTGACGAGAGAAACAGAAACGGGGAGGGCAAAGGGAAATACGATAATTTGGGCTCAAGAGGTTGGTTCAGCAGTTGAGTAAGAGGAATGGGATAGAATTTGGAAAAGAAATCGAACTTTTACAAGTAACACTAACCTCAAGGAAAACTTCGATAAAATGTTTTACCGTTGGTACTTTTGCCCAATAAATTGGCAAAAATGTGTCCTAAGATTTCTGTAATATGCTGGGGATGCCATCAAGAGCCCATCGAGCCCTTCGGGGATGAGGCGGCCTATAAATTGAAGGAAGGAAGGAAGGAAGGAAGGAAGGAAGGAAGGAAGGAAGGAAGGAAGGAAGGAAGGAAGGAAGGAAGGAAGGAAGGAAGGAAGGAAGGAAGGAAGGAAGAAGGGAGGAAAGGAGGGAAGGAAGGGAAGGAGGGAGGATGGAAAGGAGGAAGGAAGGAAGGGAAGGGAGGGAAGGGAGGGAGGGAGGGAGGGAGGGAGGGAGGGAGGGAGGGAGGGAGGGAGGGAGAGGAAGGAAGGAAGGAAGGAAGGAAGGAAGGAAGGAAGGAAGGAAGGAAGGAAGGAAGGAAGGAAGGAAGGAAGGGAAGGAGGGAGGGAGGAGGGAGGAGGGAGGAGGAGGAGGAAAAGGAAGGAAGAAGGAAGGAAGGAAGAGGGAAGGAGGAAGGAAGAAGGAAGGAAAAGGAGAAGGAAGAAGGAAGAGGAGGAAGAAGAGAAAAAGGAGGAAGGAAGGAAGGAGGGAAGGAGGGAAGAGGGAGGAAGGGAAGAAGGAGGGAGGGAGGGAGGGGAGGGAGGGAGGGAGGAGGGAGGGAGGGGAGGGGAGGAGGGAGGAGGGAGGGGAGAAGGAAGGAAGGAGGAAGGAAGGAAGGGAAGGAAAGGAGGAAGGGAAGGAAGGAGGGAAGGAAGGAGGGAGGGAGGGAGGGAGGAGGAGGGAGGGAGGGAGGGAGGGAGGGAGGGAGGAAAAAAGGAAGGAAGGAAAGAAGGAAGGAAGAAGGAGAGGAAGAGGAGGAAGGAGAAAAGGGAAGAAGGAAAGGAAGGAAGAGGAAGGAAGAGGAAGGAAAAGGAGAAGGAAGGAGAGGAGGAGAAAAAGGAAGAAAGAAAAGAAAGAAAGAAGAAAAGAAAGAAAGAAAAGAAAGAAAAGAAAAGAAAAAAGAAAGAAAAGAAAAGAAAAGAAAGAAAAGAAAAGAAAAGAAAAGAAAAGAAAGAAAGAAAGAAAGAAAGAAAGAGAAAGGGTCTTTTGATCATATGTGGTGGAGTTGCATAAAAATAAGTCAATTTTGGCATGACATTCATGCTATCATGAAAAATATTTGGGGCTATGAGTTCGATATGAAAAAGGAGATGCTTATACTAAATATGATAACACCCTTTGTAAATCCAGAAAACCAGATCATACCTTAGCCTCTGTGTTCCACAACTGTGTACGACACAACTACAAATATTGTCCTCCGTAACGGCTTTCTGGTGTTTGTGTCTGTCGAAGAGCAGGCTGCCTTTTCTTTTGCATTTATCAGGAAGAGATTTATATTATCATTGAAATGGAGACAGAGAGACCAAAGGGATTGTTTTCTTTTCTGCTGTTGCTTAGGCAGCAGAGGTGACAATTCGCCCTGTTCTGATCATCTCGAGATCAATGAAATGCTTCAGACAAGCCACCCCAAGCTCTTTCCGTGTTAATGAGATTTCCTCACAATTGAAAGAGTTGCATTCTTGCTAAGGCGGAGAAGCCTCCACAAAGGCAAGTCAACTCTTTCACTGAAGCACCTGGAAAGAAACCAAGCGCAGAACTATTTTTAAAAAGCTACCGTTCTACGTTGTCAATGGAACATGAATTATTTGCACAAGAAAGGGTTAGCATTCGGGGGGGGGGGAATACTGAATACATTCACAGTTTCGCTCAAGTAGTATTTACACAATATAGAAAAGTGGCTAGCGACTCAAACTTAGTTCCACTTTTCGAAGGTCAGTTCATCTCACGAATGTTCCATAGTCAAGTGGAAGTTGGGCAGAGCTATCGTTTTGGTTTTGAGCCATCAAGTCGCAGCCGTAGGATTTTCAAGACAAGAGATAAGAACATAAGAACGAGCCTGCTGGATCAGACCAGAGTCCATCTAGTCCAGCACTCTGCTACTCACAGTGGCCCACCAGGTGCCTTTGGGAGCTCACATGCAGGAGGTGAAAGCAATGGCCTTCTGCTGCTTCTGCTGCTCCCGAGCACCTGGTCTGCTAAGGCATTTGCAACCTCAGATCAAGGAGGATCGAGATTGGTAGCCAGAGATCAACTTCCCCTCCATAAATCTGTCCAAGCTCCTTTTAAAGCTATCCAGGTTAGTGGCCATCACCACCTCCTGTGGCAGCATATTCCAAACACCAATCACACGTTGCATGAAGAAATGTTCCCTTTGATTAGTCCTAATTCTTCCCCCCAGCATTTTCAATGAATGCCCCCTGGTTCTAGTATTGTGAGAAAGAGAGAAAAATTTCTCTCTGTCAACATTTTCTACCCCATGCATAATTTTATAGACTTCAATCATATCCCCCCTCAAACGTCTCCTCTCCAAACTAAAGAGTCCCAAACGCTGCAGCCTCTCTTCATAAGGAAGGTGCTCCAGTCCCTCAATCATCCTTTCTCTGCACTTTTTCTATCTCCTCGATATCCTTTTTTGAGATGTGGCGACCAGAACTGAACACAGTTCTCCAAGTGTGGTCGCACCATGGCTTTATATAAGGGTATGACAATCCTTGCAGTTTTATTATCAACTCCTTTCCTAATTATCCCCAGCATAGAGTTTGCCTTTTTCACAGCTGCCATGCATTGAGTTGACATTCCCATGGAACTATCAACTAAGACGCCCAAATCCCTCTTCTGGTCTGTGACTAACCCTTGTAGCGTGTATTCAGAGGTGGCCTAGGTATACCAGCCTCCAGGTGGGACCTGGGGATCTCCTGACATTACAGCCCATCTCCAGAACTACAGAGAGCAGTTCTCCTGGAGAAAATGGATGCTTTGGAGGATAGCCTCCATGAAGGAGAGTGGAGGAGAAGTAGGATGGAAGGAAATCCCCTGAGAGCAGCAATTTACACATCAAAGGAATAGTGTCAGAGCAGAAGAGAAAAGGTGTCCAATGTCTTGATCCCCTCTAGCTATCTGACTTACTGATGGGTTCCTACATTGTCACTAAAAGGAGACAAGACGAAGTCCTTCACTTTCAACAAATGTCATTGCTTCCACTCTCCAGAGCAGACATTTTCTCCTTACAGGAGAGAAAAACAGGGTATAAATCCAAACTACTTTTCTTCTTCTTCTTCTTCTTCTTCTTCTTCTTCTTCTTCTTCTTCTTCTTCTTCTTCTTCTTCTTCTTCTTCTTCTTCTTCTTCTTCTTCTTCTTCTTCTTCTTCTACTTCTTCTTCTTCTACTTCTTCTTCTTCTAGTTTTAATCCAGAAGGAAAACCTATGTGTCACAAAGACACAAACACAACACCTGGGGACTCCTGAGGACTCCTGCTACTATAGAGTTTAAGAGACGGAAGGGGTCTTATATGGACCATCTAGTCCTACCACCTGCTTGCTGCAGGAAAGCCAAAACTAGAACAATCCCAATCTCTGTCTGAAGTCTTTCAGTGAGGGACAACTTACCCTAGATAACCAGTTCCCCTTTCACCTGGAAAATGTCCCTGACCAAAATCTACCAATCAGATGTACTCTTGACCTCCATGGCTGCAGAGTATACTTTTTCCGAGTCAGTAGCAAAGCTGAGAAATGGACCAGTGGCCGAATGTCCAGCCATTACCTCATTTCCTGTTCTCTTCCTCTTTCCACGTCCTTCATAAACTACAGTGGGGAATTGAGTTTACTTGCTCCAACTCTTAATTCCAGCAAATTTCTCTTTGCCTGCAATTATAAAATTAATATCTTTCTTGCCACTTGCGTGGCATAATGTTCACTCTCTTCAATGACCAGGGCACTTGAATTATTTGCACATGCTGTTAACGAAAAAGAGATTTAGTAGGATTAATATGGAGAATAAATGAAAATAGGCGCTGGTGGGGGGGGGGGGTGGCTGAGAAAATAACCCGTAGATGAATCTGTCCTTCACGCTGATGATTGATTTCCCTCATTTTCCCATTGAATGAATGTTCTCGTTGGGTTGTTGATGTTTTCAGTTTACTTTGAAAATTCACTTTTAGTGCCATTAAACGACATCAGAAAATTCCCCATCAGCACTTTAAACACTGACAAATAGAGACAATGTAATTATAATACATTTTATACTGAAGCCTAGCTTGAGATAAGTTCAGAATATAAGTTGCACTAAGTTTGAAATGATCACCTGATCCTGTTGCCAGAATCCTGCAGAGAGCGGAAATTTAACTCCAAGCTTGCAGCTTTGATTTCTTCTCAGGATCCACCAAGACGGGATACAGATCATAGATCTCTTCCTTGTATGCACTGCGGCTTGCTAGTGAAGAGCACCTTGTAGGGTAAGATTTTCCCACTTCGCCCTCCTTCTGCAGTCTCCAAGTCTCCCAAAATCTTGTCGCTGAAGGTCAGCGGATGCTCAGAAGAAGAAGAAGAAGAAGAGTTTGGGTTTATATCCCCCCTTTCTCTCCTGCAGGAGACTCAAAGGGGCTTACAATCTCCTTGCCCTTCCCCCCTCACAACAAACACCCTGTGAGGTGGGTGGGGCTGAGAGAGCTCCGAGAAGCTGTGACTAGCCCAAGGTCACCCAGCTGGCGTGCGTGGGAGTGTACAGGCTAATCTGACTTCCCCAGATAAGCCTCCACAGCTCAGGCGGCAGAGCGGAGAATCAAACCCGGTTCCTCCAGATTAGATACACGAGCTCTTAACCTCCTACGCCACTGCTGCTCAAGAGAGAAACCTGGTAAAAGTGACCCACCTCTTCTTCTGAACATCCCCAGCTCCCTAAGTCTCTCCTCATAGGACACGGAGGTCTGGAATCCATGCCCTATGAGAGAGACTTAGGGAGCTGGGGATGTTCAGTTTGATGAAGAGAAGGTTAAGAAGTGACATGATGGCCATGTCTAGATATCTGAAGGGGTGTCATGTTGGTGAGGGAGCAAGGTTGTTTTCTGCTGCTCCAGAGACTCAGACCAGGAGTCATGGGTTCGAGGTGAAGGAAAAGAGATTCCACCTAAACATCAGGAAAAAACTTCCTGACAGTAAGGGCTGTTTGACAGTGGAGTGCACTACTTCAGAGTGTGGTGGAGTCTCCTTCTTTGGAGGCTTTAAAAGAGATGCCGGATGGCCATCTGTCAGGAGTGCTTTGATTATGCGTTCCTGCATTGCAGGGTGTTGGACTTGATGGCTGCTTAGGGAGAAAGGCAGGGTATAAATGTTAATAAGAACAAATAGGTTCAATAGACTACTAGTCTGAGCAGAGGCGTAGCTCCAATGGGACATGGGGTGCACAACGCACTGGGCGGGTGCCCCTGTGGGGATGTGGTGAGCGGGGGCGTTCCAGGGTGGAATGGGGGCATTCGGGGGGGGCATTCCAGGGCAGGATGGGGGTGGAGGATGCACCGGTTCACCAGGTTCTTTTCCCCCTTGCTGCGCCCCTGAGTCTGACCCAAAATTGGATAAATTTCACGCAGCAGAAGTGTGTGATCGCAGTTGAGTTAGTTCTGCTGCAATCCCACTGAAATTAATCAGACAAGTGAATTGCAGACAAAGACTCAAAAATTTCAGAAGAATGGGAGTGTAAATTACTTTATGTGCCTTGGGGCTAAAATGACCATCTGTGAAGTTCTAAACCTGAAAGGTCAAACCAGAGTTTTCTGAACAATTCTGGCACTGCTAACAGCCACGGTCTTCTGACAGTGTTCTGGAAACATTTCCAGCAAACCTACAGCCATCATGACCACCCTAGCCCTCTCTGATAACATTCTGTTTAACAGCTACATTCTTTCCCCTCACAGAGACTTCACTGTAAGACCAGGTGCTCGGGAGCAGCAGCAGCAGCAGGCCATTGCTTTCACATCCTGCCAAGGATGTAGGTAATGGGGGTTCTTGGGTTCAAACCCCCCCCCATATCCGAAGCTCTGCCCCCCCGTTTGTGGGTTTTTTGTATTTTAAACTGTTTTTTCGGTTTTTGGCCTGCAGGGGGTGCATTTTTAGGCTAGCGGCACCAAAATTTCAGGCTATCGTTAGGTGTGACACTCCTTATGATACCAGCCAAGTTTGGTGAAGTTTGGTTCAGGGAATCCAAAGTTATGGATTTCCAAAGGGGGTGCCCCATCCCCCATTGTGTCCAATGGGAGCTAATAGTAGATGGGGCTACCTTTCAAAGGTCCATATCTTTGGACCCCCTGAACCAAACTTCACTAAACCTAGATGGTATCATCAGGAGAGTCTCCTGCTGACACACCCAGGTTTGGTGAAGGTTGGCTTAGGGGGTCCAAAGTTATGGACTCCCAAAAGGGGTGCCCCATCTCCCATTGTTTCCAATAGGGCTACACATTTGAAGGTCCATAACTTTGGACCCCTGAACCAAACTTCACCAAATCTGGGTGGTATCATCAGGAGAGTCTCATAAAGATACCCTGAAAGTTTGGTGTTGCTAGCTTAACAATTGCACCCCTGACAGCAGGAAAATTAACCCCCCAGATTTCCCCAGATTCTCCTTTTGAATCCAACCCCTTCAGCATGGATTTAAAGGGAGGATCTGAGGTCCCCAACTTAAACCTTGAAAGTGATGCTGTTTCAGGATGGGGGATAATCCACCCTAAAACAGCATCACTTTCAATATTGTTTTATCTGGGGACCACAGATTCTCCCTTTAAGATGGATTTAAAAGGAGAATCTGGGCTCCCTAATTTAAACACTATTGAAAGTGATGCTGTTTGGGGGTGGATTTCAGCATCACAGTACCCACCCATGGGGGGGTGCAAACCTCAGGTTTTGCACCAGGCTCCATTTTCCCTAGCTACCCCTCTGCCTGGAGGGGAGGGAGAGGGGACTGCCAGCTATCAGCTGGGAACAAAGCTGGTGGGGGGGGCAGGGCAGGGCAGGCAGAACAGGGGAGTCTGCCATCTCTGGCCTCGGCAAGCTGCTTTTATAAGCACTGAGACCAGGAGTGGGGCTTGGGGAGGTGTGGCCACACCCCCAGGGGCGGGTGGGGGCGTGGCCTTGCCCCTGAACTTCCCCCATAAATTCTATACCTATATCACTGCATCCTGCATGTGAGCTCCCAAGGGCATCTGATGGACCACTGTGAGTAGCAGAGTGCTGGTCTAGATGCAGAGGTGGGATCCAGCAGGTTCTCACCAGTTCCCGAGAGTGGATTACTAATAATTTGTGTGTGCCGAGAGGGGGTTACCAACTGGGTCTGATTTTCCATCTCCACGCCCTCGCCTCCCCGAGAGGCATCCTGCCTTTGAACGTGAAGGTTCCATATAGCAAGTGCGACTAATAATGTAACTCCCTGAACTGGGTTAATCCCTTTCAGGTACTGCAATTCATGGATTCTCAGCCTTTCGTACCTTTTATCTCACCAGTCTCTATCAAAGAACCTGTGTGTTTCACCATTGCTGTGTTCAGATTTGTGAGTTGGGGCATTTTCTATAATGTGATGATGATTTAGAAATGACCTGGTGCAAAAAAAAATGGGGGGGGCGTGGTGGGGTGGCTGCCCATGGTGGGGGCATCCAACTCAGGTTTTGCTCAGGGGTCAGGTTTGCCTAGGTACGCCTCTGCCCCCTTTGCTGAGGGGGTGGCTGCGAGGGAACTTGTTACTAAAATTTTTGGATCCCACCACTGCCTAGATGGACTCCGGTCTGATCCAGCAGGCTCTTTCTTATGATCTTGTGTTCTTATTCCATTTCCTTCAAAAACAATGCAATTTGAGAAAGACCTTTTCATTCAACAAATCAATTGATAACTACATGAAAGGTTTCTGACGTGCCTAGTTTGTATGGGGGGGGGGGTGTCATTTGCAGAAGATGAAATCTTTTCTCCCATCCCCAACCTGTAATTACCGATGGGAGGATTATGTTTCATACTCCAATATGCAAACGCTATTCTCAAGAGATGTTTGCAGACCACAACGCAACTTGAGCAATCTCAAGCAGAATGCCGCAGCCCCTGAGCGCTGCAAATACATTGCAAGAGAAGAGCAGAAACCATCATTCAGCAAGAATGATTTAAGACTTCCAATTGGCGGAGAAGATAATTAAGAACTCAACAGAATGCAAAGCTACAGTAATTAAATGATAAAATCTATACTGTTTTGTGCTTGTTGCGGGGAAGCCTTTGGCACTGACTGACTAAGTTACCATAATGCCACAGAATGTTTGTGAATATTCCCAACTGCTCGGAGGACAAGTTTCCCAAGATGTTAGAGATAAGCCTCTGTGAGGGGAAGGAAAATGGCATGTTGGACTGGAATTAAAATAGCACAAAAGGGCACAGAGATAAGAACAACTTTGTAGACCGGAATGAGGTTTGAAGCAAAGTTCCAAGAGCTATGGAGGCAAAGTGTGGTATAATGGTTAAGAGCAGGTGGATTCTAATCTGGAGAACCGGGTTTTTATTCCCCACTCCTCCACCTGAGTGGCAGAGGCTTGTTTGGTGGACCAGATGTGTTTCTGCACTCCTACATTCCTGCTGGGTGACCTTGGGCTAGTCACAGTTCTTTGGAACTCTCTCAGCCCCACCTGCCTCACAAGGTTTCTGTGGGGAGAGGTAGGGAAAGGAGCTTGTAAGCCACCTTGAATTTCCTTACTGGAGAGAAAGGTGGAGTATAAATCCAAACAACTCCTCCTCCTCCTCCTCCTCCTCCTCCTCCTCCTCCTCCTCCTCCTCCTCCTCTTCTTCTTCTTCTTCTTCTTCTTCTTCTTCTTCTTCTTCTTGCCTAAAGAATTCATGCAGAATAGGCCAAGAACTTAAAAAGTGAACCTTGGAGAAGTTCAGGTAGAGGTCTGAAAAGAAGGCAGAGAAAGGAGAAGATAAATTAACTCGTTACAAATTACTTTTGTTTACCACACACATCCTTTGTTGAGGAAAATCATTTATTTGCAACAGAATTTAGCCACAGCCTTGTAATGAGTGAAAAAAAAAACACTAACTGTATGTATTATTCAGTTTACACACGTGTGAGTAAGGTGCGGTCAAGTCGCAGCCCACTTATGGTGACCCCGTAGGGTTTGAAGGCAAAAGACTAACAGAGGTGCTCTGACATTGTCTGCCTCCACGATTGTGGACATCCTTGGTGGTCTCCCATCTACATACTAACCAGGGCTAATCCTGCTTAGCTTCTGAGACTTGACGAGATCAGGCTAGCCTGGGCCATCCAGATCTGGGCAGTTCAGAAATACCCTATGTAAAATCAGCGCTTATCGGCCATTTCCGGTTCATTTCCATTAGCTTGTCTTACAGCTCACAATCCTCCTTTCTCTGTAATTTTCCCATTCCTTCTGACGCTATCCTATTTTGGGGTGGGGACACAGTGGCAAGACGGGGAACCAACAGGGCTCCCACTTGTCATCTATATACATAAAAATCTATCAGTGCGCTTTTCTGCTGACAGGTAATCTCCTAAACTACTACACCGATTGCTTTGAAATTTTCACACAACGTCGCATTTGCGTGTGGCCAGGTTTCCATACTGTTTCCACACCTCCTGTTGTGTACATGTCACAACTGTGCCTGTTATTGTGTACATGCCACACCTGTGACAGTTGGAACCACAGTTCTGTTCCGCATCAGCGCCATCTGCTGGCTGTCAAAGCAACACCCTCTGATACAAGGGAAACAACCATGCCTTCCTTGAAAACCGCTGCCATCTGGAGTGAAACGGATGGGGCCCGCCATCTGGACATGGCCCACCCACCCTAGCGGAGGAAGGGGAAGGTGAGGGAGGGTCCAGGGGTTTGCTGGACCAAAAGCTCTGAAATTTGAACACAACGTAGCTCATGCCTCCCAGCATGTTTTCAGTTATATAATTTGCCTGCAAGGGAAGGGAGTGAAAGGGACAGGTTCAACCAACTGGACATGGCCCACCAACCCTAGCAGAGGAAGGGGAACGTTAGGGAGGGATGGGGTGGGGGCCATGCAAGGGAACGGGAGAGAGGAAGGGGAGCAAGGGGCCTCTTGCCCCTCCCCTCCCTTGCAAGCATTATGCAATGACACATGTTCGAACCATTCACTTCCCCTTTTCTTTCTTTTCCACTTCACCAGACTGAGCCACACCAACGCATGGCCGGGCCCGCTAGTGATATATAAAAAAGAAAGGTTCACAAAAGGTTCGTCTTCTAATCAGCAGAAGTTTGCCAACAGCAAAGCCAGAGACAGTAAGTCTAGGGCAGTGATGGCGAACCTTTTCGAGACCCAGTGCCCAAACTGCAACCCAAGACCCACTTATTTATCACAAAGTGCCAGCATGGCAATTTAACCTGAATACTGAGGTTTTTGTATAGAAAAAACAGTTGGCTCCAAGGCGCGCGTTACCTGGGAGTAAGCTTGGTGGTAGTCGTGGCTTTGCTTTGAAGCAACTGTGCAACGCTTCGAATGGGTGAATCACAACTCTAGGAGGGTTTACTCAGAAGCAAGCCCCATTGCCAGCAACCAAGCTTACTCCCAGGTAAAGGATCACGCTTTAGTTCTTGCCATGAAAATCAGTAGGGTTTAACAGTGCTTAACAGGGTTATCTACACTGCTTCCCCAAAACTAGGTCTTAGGTTTAGTGCTAATAATCTCCCTGAAATAATTGCACTGTTATCACATGATGAGCTCTGTGCATGCATGCCCACAGAGAGGGCGCTGAGTGCCACCTCCGGCACCCGTGCCATAGGTTCACCACCACTGGTCTAGGGCGAAGCAGCAACAGCCGACCTTTAACATGATTGGTGAGTTCAACTGTGACCAATGAGAGGCTGTTGCCGGGGCGGGGGGAAAGTATCCTTGTCGAATGTATAACATGTAATGCATTGTATATGCAGAGTTCAGTGACTGAGTCTAAGTTGAGAGTGTCTAGTTCTGTGTGTGTTCAACTTTGTTCTTGCTGAAGAGTTCTGTATAGTCTTATAGCCTTGTATAGCATAGACTTGTATAACCTTGCAACTGCTAAAGTAAAACCTTCCTATGGAAAGAACATCTGCGTGCAGCGTATTCTTTTCCTAAGTGCTGGGAGGTTGCAGTGAATGCAAGAAGACTATAGACCTTCTCATCTTACCAGAGTAGCTCTGCTTTAAACTCTGCTGATATCACTTGCCTGCTTATGGCAGGAGACCCACATGTAATTGCCACCAATGTTCACCTTGTTACCCACAGCCAGGGGTAACTAGAAAGTGATTTCAGAGTGATTTCAGCTTTGGCAGCAGTGAGTGGATGCAGAGGCAGGCTGCCTTCAGAGCAGAGGTTCTTCATTGTGATTTCAAGCTCTTTCCAGGCCAGACTGCCCAGTACAGAACGAAACACAGCCCTTTTTATACAGTTTTTAGGAAGACAGTCTTTTGTTTTTGTTGATGGGATTAAGTCCCAAAAGAAAAGGCTGCCAATGAATCTTGAGATCCTAGAAGTGGAAACTTCAATAGTCCAATGGGTCTTGAGATCCTAAATTGGAAACTTCAATAGTCCAATGAGCTTCTGGATCCTGAGAGTAAAACTTCAAACAGTCCAATAGCAAAACAGGGTGACATCCTTTGTTAGTCAAAAGGCCCTTTTGTTGGTGAAGATGGGATTACCTGGGTGTTGGTCCAAACTGAATTCCAGGACTAGTTTCCTTGTCCCTTAATATCAACCTTTCTGGCCACTGCTTTGGCCATCAGACACAAATTTCAAAAATAACATTTCTAAACTTAAACGTTAGGGAAACCTTAAAGGATAAACACATGTACTTATACTTATGGGCAAGACTTTACAGATACTTATTGGCATGGCTTTCTTAAATCTAACAATAACAAAACCTTAAACTAACTGAAGAACCTAACTAAAGTATAATCCTAAACATTTGGCAAATAATAAATCCAACACTGAGGGGCTTACATTAAACCTTAAAAGGGAAAAAGGCAAGAAGGAAACCATGTGAAATAGCACATTTGTATATACATGTTCTTTCCAGGACTTGTGGAGGCTTTTGGACAACACTGGTCTCTTTGCTCTGATCCTTAGCCAGTATAGTTCGGTGGCAGGCTCAGGAAAATATTTTTCCTATTTTCCTGCTGGTAACAACCTGACCAGCAGGCAGAAGTTGGAGGCAAATCTGAGCAGGAAAGGGGTTATCCTGGGGAGAAAAAGGAAAAAAACTAATCTACTTACAAGAAATAGAGTTCCAGGCAATTCCTAGAGCTACCCTTCTGATCCGTGAGTAACTCTAGGAAAAGGGTGCCCCCTCTGGTTTGGGAAATGCCTGGTGATTTGGGGAATGGAGCCTGAGGAGGGCGGGGTTTCAGGAGGGGAGGGACTTCAGTGGAGTCTACCTTCCAATGTGAGCATTTTCTCCAGCGGTACTGATCCCTATTGGCTGGAGTCAACTGTAATCTTAGGAAAGCTCTGCAAGAACCTGGAGGCTAGGAACCCTATTGCAGAATCACCAGGAACTCTGTGGTCAGAACTGCATGTAAATAGTTGAGGCTTTCTTTTTCTTTTTAATTTTTTGTCAAGGAGAAGTGTTTCCTCCCACTTGTTGCCATGCAACCCCGGGAATGAGGCCTTCAAATATTACTTAGAAGAGGCAGCCTTCTTGGGAGCAAGAGCAACAAGATCACTATTGCTTATTGCGATTGGCAGCAACTTTCCTGGCTCTCAGGTAGAGATCCCACATTCCACCGGCAATCTGATCCTCCTAACTGGAAATATGGTTGCCAGGTTCTCCGGGCTGCCAGCAGGGGGTGGCAGCAGTGTTGCTAGATCCAGGGGGCTTTCCTCATTTACCTTAAGCCCCACGCTACTCTCCTCAAGTAGCGCGGGATCCCCCGGCACTCCCAACGACAGGGACGGCGACAGCACAGCTGCCCCGACGCTGCCGCTGTCGCGCCCCCTCAGCGCGGCATCCCTGGTGCTCTTGTAAACGACGGCTTTTGATGACCCCACGCAAAGCGCGGGGTCGTGGGGACACCCGGGCGCGCAGCATAGGGGCGATCCTGGTGAGTGGGGAAACGCCCTAGGTTGGAAAAGTCCTGAAGTATTGTCGAAGGCTTTCACTGCCGGAATCACTGGGGAGCTGTGTGGTTTCCGGGCTGTATGGCCGTGTTCTAGCAGCATTCTCTCCTGACGTTTCGCCTGCATCTGTGACTGGCATCTTCTGAGGGAGGGAGGGAATGAGAGAGAGGAAAGAAAGAAAGAAAGAAAGAAAGAAAGAAAGAAAGAAAGAAAGAAAGAAAGAAAGAAAGAAAGAAAGAAAGAAAGAAAGAAAGAAAGAAAGAAAGAAAGAAAGAAAGAAAGAAAGAAAGAAAGAAAGGAAAGGTTAAAGGAAAGTTGCTGAAAGCGAAAGAAAGAAAAGAAAGAAAAGAAAGAAAGCGCTTTGGGACCCTTCTTTAGTTTGGAGAGGGAGGCATCTGAGGGGGGATATGATTGAAGTCTATAAGAATTATGCATAGGGTAGAAAAATGTTGACAGAGTAGACATTTTTTCTCTCTTTCTCACACCGTACTAGAATCCAGGAGGGCAATTCACTTAAATGCTGGGGGAAGAATTAGGACTAATAAAAGGAAAACACTTCTTCAATAACAACGATGTGATTGGTAGTTTAGGAATATGCCGCCACAGGAGGTGGTGATGAGCCACTAACCTGGAATAGCTTTAAAAAGGGGCTTGGACAGATGGTATGGAGGTAGAAGTTGATCTTATGGCTACCACAATCTTTGGATCCCTCTCTTGATCTGAGACTGCAAAATGCTTATACTTTTAGCAGACCAGGTGCTTCCAGGACGCAGCAGCAGCAGCAGAAGGCCATTGCTTTCACGTTTATCCTGCACGTGAGCTCCCTAAAACGGCACCTGGTGGGCCACTACGATGAAGTAGCAGAGTGCTGGACTAGATGGACTCTGGAATCTGGAATCCAGCAGGCTGCAGTTCTTAAAAAAAAAAAAAAAAAAAAAAAAAAAAAAAAAAAAAAAAAAAAAAAAAAAAAAAAAAAAAAAAAAAAAAAAATCGAAAGCAAGTGAAAGCAGCGGAAGCAAAAGCGGAAGGAAAGAAGATGTCTCCTTGGAAAGGAAAGGAAAGAAAGAAAGAAAGAAAGAAAGAAAGAAAGAAAGAAAGAAAGAAAGAAAGAAAGAAAGAAAGAAAGAAAGAAAGAAAGAAAGAAAGAAAGAAAGAAAGAAAGAAAGAAAAACACACAACCTTTTTAAACAATATTATATCAAAGTTTGGGGGTGGAAAAATTGAGAAATCTGGAGAAACACGGGGCTTTTCTGCATTCTCATCTTCCTTGCTTGTGTGTTTCTGTTGCTGGGGATGGGTGTGTGTGTGTGTGTGTGTGTTCATTTGTGTTTTGCTCCCTGTGGCGATCAATTCGATATTACATTGCTTTATGTCCAGCATATCTCCCTGCAGATTTAAACTTCAAGTGATATAATATAAATGTGATATAAAGTGATACAATATAAAACTGACCACTGAAGGGAGCAAAATATGTGTGGAACAGGGAGAAAAAACCCTGAAGGAACAGAAACATGCAAGTAAGGAAAATGCCATCATGGAAACTGGCAAAATACTTGGAAATTTCACATATCTAGAAATTATTTTTAAAATATAGTCATGAAAATAGAAAACCCTAAAGGGTGAAAAACAATCCCGGACCCAAAACTACAGGTCTGGCTGACTAGAAGTCAAAAAATGGTCAAGGCCTAGTTTTCATGGCTGTTGGTTAACAATTTTTTTAAAAATTCAGCCTTCCCTTAATATATGCAGTAACTTATTTATTAAATGATCTATCCCCTGTAACAACTCTTAAGGTTGCTACCTTTTTAGCAGAAGTAATAAACGAAAGACAATACCAAAAACCTGAGCTCATGTATTCATACAAGTTTCCAAATACACGGGTCTATACGTGATTTAATATAGCGACAAACGTGAGCCGTTATCAAAATGTAAGTGGATCTTAATTGTCTGATTCTAAATATTGTGTCATATATCTGATGATCTGTATACACAATGTTTTATTATGACTTGGATATTGGATTTTATTTTTGTATTTATGTACAGGATTTTATAGTCTGTAGAGATTATAATTTATGCCTAATAAAGGTTTACTGTACTGTTAACAATTTTTGAAACCCTAAAAACCACATCAAATACAATCTATCATATCTTCTCACAACATCTATAAGAGTTTTTTTAATTGCTTTATTTCTGTTCCAGGTAGAATCTATTAAGTTCCACCCCCTGACCAGTACAAAGTTCCTACCTGGCCCCACCAATATATCAGAATTTTTGAAATCAAAGTTTGACAATCTTCCCTCTGAGACTCATCATCAATTTACCTGGTCTGAGAGCAATTTCTCATTCTATGACAGTTCCACTTTACTCCAAAGGAGGGCAGCAAACCAATTTCCACATTCAGTTAACACGATTTCCAGCACACTTTCCACAAATTGTGCTAAAGGAACTTGACTTATAAGGCCCCCGTGGCTGAGAAGCATAATTGCAGTTAATCAGATCTGCTTCTGGGAATTGAGGAAAAATTCCCCAAAATGCAAAACTCTTACACGGCTTGGCATAAAAACACGCCTTTCAGAAGCAGCGTGAATAGATGAGCAATAAGTAGGAAAGGTCAACGCTTTATTGTTTTTATCTTTATCTAATTTATTTCAAAACTGGCGTCTCGTTACTCAAAATGGTGATTTTAATAAATGAGGCAATAGCGTTCTATTTTACTGCTGCACAAAATTATTTCTCTTCCTTTGGAGACGAGTTGAAACCTGCATCGCATATATTGGTAGCTTAGGGGAGTTGGCAGAAGGGAGCTTCTTCCAGATGGATGGTGATGGGGTGTAACTGTCTCTGCAGTCTTGTGAAGCGTGGTGAGTATTGAAACTCCAAGAGAGCTCTCCCCACGGCCAGTGGTGGGATCCAAAAATTTTAGTAACAGGTTCCCATGGTGGTGGGATTCAAACTGTGGCGTAGCGCCAATGGGGCTGGGTAGGGCACGACAGGGGTGTGGCCAGGCATTCCGGGGCGGGGCTGTGGCAAGGACGCAGCTGCTGCGCCGGTCCTTGGGCGGGAAACGAATGCACGCAGGTGCAGGCTGCCACGCACACCGGTGCACCTCCTGCTAGACTGCTTCAAGTTCTGCACGCTACTGCTGAGAGGAGGGGCATCACTAAGGCAAAAATCACGTGGCAAAATCACCCATTAGTCACCCCCTCTCGGCACATACAAATAATGAGTAACCTACTCTCGGGAACCTGTGAGAACCTGCTGGATCCCACCTCTGCCCACGGCCAAAATTTCCTGGGACAGACCTGGGATCATATATCCCAGGGTATTTTTATCCCTGTTTCTCCCTTCGCTCGGCTGGCCATCAGTGCGTTCAGGCCGGGAGGAAGAACTCCAGTGAATTATGCACGAGCCCCCAGTTTATTTTCATTTTCCACATGAACGTTTACGTTTACGTCATTTACGTAGTCTGCGTAGTTTGCATATGTTTACGTCATTTACGTAGATTCCATTTTTCCGATGTTCTGATTGGCTGCAGCTAAGGGGCGGGGAGAGCAGGCGGCAAAGCTGGAAAAATAAACCGGCCTGTCTCTTGCAGTATTTGCATGGGAACGGATCGGCGCAGGCTTTTTCAAAAGAACCACCAATTTTATCGTTTTTTTAAAGCCGCGGGATAAGGCAAATCTCATGAGGCGGGTCCGAGTGAGACCCAGAAACCATGCGGAAGTCATGGCCAAACCGGGATGGTTCACTTCCTTAACACAGGATATATTGGCCATGGGGAAAACGCCAGGGATAGGTACAGTAACCTTGATGCCCAACACTATTTTGCAAAAAGATCACAAGTTGGATCCAATTATCTTTTAGAAGAAGAAGAAGAGGAGTTTGGATTTATATCCCCCCTTTCTCTCCTGTAGGAGACTCAAAGGGGCTTACAATCTCCTTGCCCTTCCCCTCTCACAACAAACACCCTGTGGGGTGGGTGGGGCTGAGAGAGCTCCAGAAAGCTGTGACTAGCCCAAGGTCACCCAGCTGGCATGTATGGGAGTGCATAGGCTAATCCGAATTCCCCAGATAAGCCTCCACAACTCAAGCGGCAGAGCTGGGAATCAAACCCAGTTCCTCCAGATCAGAGTGCACCTGCTCTTAGCCACTACGCCACTGCTGCTTTTACCTGGTGACAAAGGAAAAAGGGAGCTCCTCAAAACAACGATGCAATAGAAACATTGTTGGATTCCGCACAGCACACAAATAATGTCTTTAGGACGTTATAAAAAGTGTATTGGTGAAAAACTTCACGCAGCTCTCTTCCCCAAAATGACTTCACCCCGCTTTATCAGAGCCACGGCAGTTGTGCCAACAGAAGAGGAAGAATTGCAGCTTCCCAGTTCAGGGCTGATCAGGAATACCAGGGAGGATGATAGCTCTGATAATTCCTCAGATGTAACAAAGCATTGCCGGCAAAGGCTGAGGGTGGCCTTAAAAGGGAGGCGGCATTCTGCTCACTTGCAAGCCCGGTGTGGGTTGGAGTCTTTGCAGAAGCCTTCTCAAGCAAGCAGCCCAGAAGCATATAATGAGCTTTAGTAAAGAGCTACAGGTGTGGATGCAACCTGCGTGTTCCTCAGCAACTCCTGCATGCCACCGTTCTAACTGTTTTGGATCTTGCTTTGACCTTGGACTGGCTTTCCACGACCTCGCTTCTCAGCTACTCCTTTCTGGTTTGTCTATACCAGCGATGGTGAACCTATGTGTATGAGCCGGGCTCTTTGCTCTGGCGTCCGCACCCCCTTGCAAACCAGCTAGCAAATAGCCTTCAAGCTCCTTCAAGAGGCTCTCCCTTTCTCTTCTCCCACGACAGCTTCTCTGTGAGTTGCTTTCACCTCACTTTCGCTTTCGAACACGGAGAAGAATGCAGACAAATCCAACTGCCGTCAATAACGCCGTCCAATGGCCTTTATTCGTAGCAGTTAAAATACAGGAATAACCAATATTGCAGGTAGTTCCTGCACCAATAAAAAAACCCTTTTCAGTACTGACTAAACCTTGGGCTAAAAGCCCCACTTAGTTGTCTCTCTGCTCTGCATAACAAGAGAGAAGCAAAAAAAACCCCTGCTTTTTCCTTTTGCGCCTATTTAACCTTTTTTCTCCATCAGCAACAGCTGTTTCCTTTTAGGGGTAATAATGATTATGCCTTGCTGGCAGTAATCCAACTGGTGGTGCTGTTCTTACTTGTAATGCAGTGCTTGCATACACTATGGCACGCATGCCAGAGGTGGCACTCAGAGCCCTCTTTGTGGGCATGTGCGCTGTCATCCCAGTTTGAGCACTCAGCAGTGGCATAGCACCAAGGGAGCGAGGGGTGTGCAATGCACTGGGCATGCGCCCCTGCAGAGGTGTGGTGAGAGCGTTCTGGGGGCATGGCGGGGATGTTTCAGGGCATTCTGGGGGCGTTCCAGGTCAGGGCGGGGGTGGTTGGGGGCACACGTGCCCCAGACGTAGTTTCCCCTTGCTCCACCCCTGGCACTTGGTCTCTAAAAGGTTCGCCATCACTGGTCTATACCATGTTACTTGACTCTCTGGACTGTTTGACCCTGTTTCCTGGACTTTCCCCTGCCTGGCTGTGCTGTGTTTAGTCGAGACCTAACAACTCACCAGCAAAAAATAGACAAGGAATTACAATATTGATCTAAACATACCCTGTTTCCCCGAATATAAGACATCCCCAGAAAATAAGACATAGTAGAGGTTTTGCTGAAGTGCTAAATATAAAGCATCCCCCGAAAGTAAGACGTAGCAAAGTTTTTGTTTGGAAGCACGCCCGACGAACAGAACACAGAAAAATAAAACATCCCCTGAAAATAAGACATAGCGCATCTTCGGGAGCAAAAATTAATATAAGACACTGTCTTATTTTCGGGGAAACACGGTATATACATGAATACTCATTCAAACTGCAATACATCAATCTAAATATACACAATACTTAGCAGTCTGTATCAACATATTCCTATATAGGAAAGATAACCGTTCATTGATGTAACCATAATGTCATAGTCCTTGATAGGAGCAATTAGACATGCAATAGTTCACAGTAAGTCAAATTCTTTCAAAAAGGAACTACCATAGCGAAATTATCACTACCGGTACAAACGCTGATGGTAAGTAGATATCACATCTAGCACGGCAGATGAATGGTGCAAAAAGGCATCCTCAAGGCAGTAATAAAACGGCAGCCGAACGCTTGTGCGCTGAAGTTGCGTTTTCGAGTAGCGTTTCTTCTTCAGTACGTGCTCCAGTTAATTGATACATTTTGAAAGAATGTTCTTGCAGCCAATGAAAACAATTCAACTCGCCATAGGCTACTACAACATTCTGCCAGACAGAAATTCTAGGCTGCTCACTAGATAGCCATTCTGTGAATGAAAGCACACCAGGTTTTCCAAAAATCGCTAAACTGGCCAGGTTGAAGACATTCACAGCTGCTAAGTGAACAAAAACAGCCAAGAAACACTTTATTTCTCCTGCCCAAACTACTTATTTTCAATGTATTGTCGAAGGCTCTCACGGCCAATATCACTGGGGTGCTGTGTGGTTTCCGGGCTGCATTGCTGTGTTCTAGCAGCATTCTCTCCTGACGTTTCACCTGCATCTGTGGTTGGGTCTCCAGAGATCCTCTGAAGATGCCAGCCAAAGATGCAGGTGAAACGTCAGGAGAGAATGCTGCTAGAACACGGCCATACAGCCCGGAAACCACACAGCACCCTACTTATTTTCATTCCTATCTCTCACGCCTACCGTTTTCTTGCTTTAGCAGATTCCCCATGAAGGTTTCCTCTGCTTGCAGCTCATCCATTTGCTAACTCCCTGTAAAAGGTAAATGAATAAAGTTTGTTTTGCCTAGTGATCCCATGCGTGTGTCGTTTTTCCTCTAGATCAGTGGTCCCCAACCCTGGGGGTACATGCCAGAGTGTTTGGAGGTATGCGAAAAAAATTATGTACTGGGTTTGCTAATATGAGAGTACAATTTTAGGGAAATTGACTGCCAAGGAGTATGCAACCAAAAAAAGGCTGGGAACCAGGGGATTTTGTGGCTCCCACATCCAGGTGAGGGCCCAGTTTGTTGTGTTCAAGGGTTGGTAGATGGTATAAAAATAAAATGTTTTGGAGCATAACCACAGCAATGGTCATGCCTGTGTGAACCAGTGAGTAAGGTACACATTTTCCATAAATACAATGCTCATTCAACACGTATGGTAGCTCTATACCTGACAACCATTTTAAAGTGCTAATTATTCCCATTTTATTACTTTTAACTGTATTTTTAAATATATTATACCAGTACACTAAACCAAATTGGTTCATTATTATTTGGCACAGAATCAAATTTTTAAATATCAAATATGATACATAAAACAAACGTAGAACTTCTTATAAAAGATAGGTATCTTCTCCAATCTGTCTAATATTTGGCATGGTAGGATACCTATTGCTGTATTATTTTGCTTTTAACTTGCTAAACAGATCTATTTTTATTGCAATTTTATGTTAGATTGTATTTTTACATTGATGTGTAGGGGTATTTACTGTCATTTGCTCTGGCTATTTCTTTAAAAAAAAAATCTGAAGTGATTTGAGTCCCTCGAAGTCAACCGTCAAGTTATGTGGACTATTTCCTTGCTACTGAACTATACTTGAGACTGCAGAATGTGTCTGTGTAAATCTTGATCTATCTATGCCTATTAAAGGTTAATAAAGATAAAGATAAAGAAAAAAAGTAGCCATTGTTCAGAAATTATGCAGAGATTCTCTAATTTGTAACACACTCCTTTTACAACACGGCAACCTCACCTTTGTCTGGCTGCTCTGCTCGGAAGGAGTCACTGGGCCACTACCCACTTACCTCACTAAACTGCAACGCCGCTGCGACCCCGCAATGAAAAGCCTCCGTGGCTTCTGACCACGGAGACATTTGTTCCCCACACGTTTGCAATTCTTGAAATAACGCGGGCAGCAAAGAGCGGGAGTTCCGTTGCAATGAGGGGAATGGAGCGCTCCGATTGGCCGTCGAACGTGTGCGTCATGAGTTACGTGAAAGTGGCGGCCAGCCGGCCGAGGTCTCCAGTGTGATTGGCTGGGAAGAGGTTGTTTATGATAGGTTCGCACGAGCGTGAGTGTGAACGTCATCAAAGAGGCGCTAACAGCCCTCTATTAAGACGTCGGCACATGCTGACGTCAGCAATTAATCGAATTGGCTGCGCTTTCTGCCAGTGGAACCGTCATCAGCAGTGTTTACGGAAGTGAAAGCAGAAGCCAGCTGCGCATGCCCGCCTCTTGTACTTCCTCATTAAACCGAGCGCCGACATTTTCCATTTGCTGCGGCACGGAAGCTTTGAACAAGTTGAGGCGGTGAAGGCGTGACTTCGACTGGAATTAACGCGAACCGCGTGTCTACGTCATCACTACGCGCTTGCTTTTAGGCGGGGACACCCCACTTAACAAAGATGGCTCCTTGTTCCCTGATTGGCCGTGAGCTGCGCGTCACAGCGAATCAGCCGCGCGCAAACAGCCGAGGTTCCCCACAACCCCGCGGCACCAGCGTTTTTTTAAAAGTTATAACTTTTTTTTAGCGGGCTAATTTGCCAGCGCAACCAGGAGAGAGGTAAATCCCTGGCAGCCGCGCAGTGAGCGCCGGAGATGTGGGGAGCGTCCAGGACCCCTGTGGCTTTTAAAGAGGTGACCCCGCGGCTTATGGTGAGTGGATAGTGACCCACTATCAGCTCAAAAAAGCAAAGGCATCAGGAGTTAACTGAATACATCAACTTTCCTTTTCTTCTGTGGAATCGCCACTAGAGGGGAGAACACTCCCATTTTTCCCTCGCCACCGTTTCACAATGAACTGCTAAAAGCCAGCCATAAACATTCCCACAATATCGCCTGAGCTGTTTGCTGAATTTCAGAAGCTCAATTAAAAATGTAAATGTTTCTTTGAAAACCTGTATTCCAAAAACATTCCCAAAACAGCACGTATCAAAATGTATTTGTTGTTCAGCGTTGCCATCCCATAATTCTCAAGTAGGAATATCTGAGTGGTAACAGGAAACATTGCAAAGTATCTTACTTAGCATTAAATGTTTGACGGGATTCCAACAGCTGATATGCAACAACATTCAGTAACTTTTTTTAATTTTAAATTTTATCAAAGAAACAAAAAAACGCCAGAAAGTATAAAGAAACATAGGCTCCTTCCGCACATGCAGAATAATGCACTTTCAAACTGCTTTCAGTGCTCTTTGAAGCTGTGCGGAATAGCAAAATCCACTTGCAAACAGTTGTGAAAGTGGTTTGAAAACGCATTATTTTGCGTGTGCGGAAGGGGCCATAGAGTAGCTTGTTGTACAAATCCATTCCATATCAGTTATATAATATAATTTTTAAAATACATTTATATGGTATACAACATTTACAATCCAAATCTAAGAATACTTATTTAACTAATTATATATCCTACTCTATACAAAAAGATTAAAAACAGCTAAAGTGGATCAATTCAATTAGAAGAAAGAACAAAAAGAAAGAAAGAAGAATGGATCAGAAATATGACTGATGTAACACCAGCCTTCTATTGGTCCTATACAGTTCAAATCGATAGTTTAACTTCTACCACCACAGGGACCTTACATATTTACATTCTTATCTCTTAAGGTACTCTGTTTCTCTGAACATAAGACATCCCCTGAGAATAAGACGTAGTAGAGGTTTTGCCGAAGTGCTAAATATAAAACATCCCCCGAAAGTAAGACATAGCAGAGTTTTTGTTTGGAAGCATGCCCATCGAACAGAACACCAGAGCATGCAGCTGTGGAGCGGAAAAATAAGACATCCCCTGAAAAGAAGACATAGCGCATCTTTGGGAGCAAAAATTAATATAAGACACTGTCTTATTTTTGGGGAAACACAGTAAACCTTTCGCTTTCCCTTTATGTTAGTAGGTTAAGTTTATACTTTAAAAATATACTATAGTATATATCAGTGCATTAACATTGAGTAACTTTTGAATTCACCATTCACTCATTTCATTTGAATTAGCAAACATCCCTTTGGAAAAAAATTACGATTGTCAGCCTCCAGCTGTTGGCTGGAAATCTCTTGCCAGGTAATGGAGACCTGGGAGAAAGCGGATGATTTGGAAGGTGGGCCCCGTGGCATTGTACCCCACTGCTGCCCCTCCCCTGCCCAAACCCCACCTTCCCCCAGGCTCCACCCACAAAATCTCCTGGCATTTCCTAACCTGGTGAGACAACCCTACTCCTGCTACACACTGCAAAAAGGGGAATTACTTACAAGGACTAATCAGAAGCAGCGTTACAGTTCATGGAACACGCAGCATTTGGCAGACAACCGGTGCCAGCTGAGAAGCTCCTATCGAACAAACACTACCGTGTTTCCCCGAATATCAGACAGTGTCTTATATTAATTTTTGCTCCCAAAGATGGGCTATGTCTTATTTTCAGGGGATGTCTTATTTTTCCTGTGTTCTGTTCGTCGGGCATGCTTCCAAACAAAAACTTTGCTACGTCTTTCGGGGGATGCCTTATATTTCGCACTTCAGCAAAACCTCTACTATGTCTTATTTTTCGGGGGTGTCTTATATTAGGGGAAACAGGGTAGGGCTGAAAAAAGGCTTTTCAGCCTGGAAACATGCTACTGGTGCTTAGACACTTATTTAGAGTTGCCAGTTTTGGGATAGGGCTGGGAAGTCTCTGGGAAATCCAGCTCAACTCTAGAGATCTCTTCCCCTGGAGGAAATGGCTTCTTTGGGAGGCGGGATCTCCAGCGTCATACCCTGCTAAGATCCGCCCCCTCTCCAAATCCCACCCTTCCCAGGTTCTACGCCCAAATCTCCAGAAATTCCCCAGCCCAATTGGCAACCCTACATGCTAAAAAAAAACCAGAGGCATCTTCCTGGATACTGTGCTGATTCCCTAAAGCTCTTACATTTCTATATATCACATAATGTATTTCAGTGAATTCAGACTTGGGAGGAGTGTATTTGTAACCTCTATCTGTGGGTTCCGTGGGGCAGAACTTGGAAGGAGTTGCAAAGAACTAAATTTTAAAACAAAACGGTTTACTTCCTTAACAAATAACACTTTTAACATTAACATTTAACATTAACAATTTACAGTACTTCTAGGTTGCATTTCAAGTCCTTATCTTGACAATCTACTGATAAATGCCAAGTCCAATTCTTCCTGCTGGTGGTTGGCTTATGAAGACTTCAGAGGCTTGGTGAATGGGATCCAAGATGATGAAGGTCCCCAAACGAACTCCCATCCAACTACATACATAGCAAGCCCTGAAACAATAAATTCTAACATTTACAAATATAGCAAAAATAAACAACTCCCTTCCCACTAGTTCCCAACAACTTTGCAGTTACCTTAAACAAGGTGTTAAGAGCGTATAAAGAATTAAATCAAGGTCCCAGCCTGGTAGCCTGGCTTCCTCCAACTTCACCAGTTTTTGCAGCCTTCTGCTGCTTTGAGTCTCCACCCCTTTCTGGGTCAACCCATTCTGAACATAGGGGTTACATATTCAGCGGTGGGATTCAAATAATTTATTATTATTATTTTATTAAACTTATAGGCCGCCTATCCCCGAAGGGCTCAAGTGGTTGTTTACAAACACCATTTTAACAACCGGTTCTGCCGAAGTGGTGCGAACCTGCTGAGTGTATTCCCCCTCCCCGTTCTCAGCCCCTGGGTACGGAACATGCAAGACGGCATTTCGCAGAACGTTCCACAGACTGAGTTTTTAAGTTTTATTTTGTTTTAAACATTTTTAGGGTGCCTTTCTATCCAAACTATTAAAAGCATTAAAACATTTATTTTTTAAAAAAAAATACATATAAAAAACACAATTAAAAACAATTAAACAAAATATATAAAATAATTTTCAGAAACACAAATATGATAGCAATCTTTTTATTCATTGAAAAGTAACTGTGTTTTTTTTAAAAAAAAACCTACCTGTTGCTGGTTTTCCAGGCTGTATGGCTATGGTCTGGTAGTTTTAGTTCCTAACATTTCGCCCGCATCAGAGGCATGTTAAGGGATGATGTGTTTCTCTCCGTGGCGGACTGTGATCTGGCAATTTTAGTTCCTAACGTTTTGCTCACATGCAGAGGTATTTTCCTGAGGAATTTTCACCTCGCCTCACTGTTAAAAGTGTTTTTCTTTTAATAGACAGTTGGAAAAATATAAAGATTGAGAAATATATGGAGTTAGAAAGAAAAGTGATATTAAAATGGTATAGAACACCAAAACAGCTAGCATATATGGTAAAAGGACTTAGTTCTAAATGCTGGCACTGTGGAGACCAAGAGGCATATTATAGCCATATGTGGATAGAATGTGCAGAAGTAAAAAAAAATTGGACAATTGTATTGTTATATATCAAGAAACTGGTGAAGATAAATATTGACTTAAATATTGACTTAATGTTCATGGGTGTAATGGAAGACAGAAGGGTGGACAAACAATATAGTTATATGTATAAAATAATAATTGAAGCAGCCCATGCAACAATAGCCTTGGGCTGGAAAGAAAAGAAAAAATGGACACTTCAGAGATGGTTAGAATATATCTGGGAACAAGTGACACTTGATATTTTCGATATATTAACCAAAAATAAGACGTGGCAAGATAAACATAATGAAATTTGGAAGATATGGATAATATACGTGGACTGGATGGAAGAAGCTCGAGTCAATGAAGAAATATGGGAGAAGAGACTACAGAGAACGAACTTACTGCTGTTTGTGTGACAAAACTATGAAGAAGAAGCAATGGGGGGAGGGAGAAAAGGGGGGAGAAGTATTGTTTGAAAACGTATGAAGAAGGAAATTACTATAAACTGTAAAATTCAAATGATACAATAATTTTAAGTGTTTTTCTTACCCCACCCCCCCTCCCAAAGTATATTCCTTTCCCCATTGTTAAAAATGTCTTTCTTTTCTCCTTGCAAAAATAAGAGGAGATCTAAGCTAAGGTAAACAACCAGTGTGTGAGTGATTGCTGATATTATGGTATCCAACATCAACAGCCATATCATTGTGTGCCGTACAGAAATGTTATACATGAATACCCAGAGCCAAAAGAATGCAAAGAAAGGTAAAGAAGAAGTCAATGTGTTACGTCTCAGGAATCAGGAGTTGGAGGAATAAAATACAACGCTTTATTGCACGGCTACCACATAGCATAAGATCACGCTCCAGCTGCACTCAATATAACACAAGTGCTAATGACCAATTACCGTGCAGCAGCTGCAGACTCTTAAAACAATACAGCACCTCACATCAATACAATACATTACAGTCACCCAGCAGGAATGTAGGAGTGTGGAAACACGTCTAGTTCACCAGATAAGCCTCTGCCATTCAGATGGATGGCTAGTTCAGGGGGGAAATGATGGTGCCCCAGTTAGAAAGTGACAAAGGCAGAGGCCATGAGGAGATTCAATATTCATGAGGGGATATTCACCGATCTACAACTGGCTGTGAGAGGAGGAAATTTCCATCTTAGAGGTGGCAGCCGGGATAGTTTAGGCACACGCCACAACAGAATGGTGTATCGTTTTCCTTTAGGATTCTGTTAGATTAGATTCTTTTTTTTAATTTATATCCCCCCTTTCTCTCCTGCAGGAGACTCAAAGGGGCTTACAATCTCCTTGCCCTTCCCCCCTCACAACAAACACCCTGTGAGGTGGGTGGGGCTGAGAGAGCTCCGAAGAACTGGGACTAGCCCAAGGTCACCCAGCTGGCGTGTGTGGGAGTGTACAGGCTAATCTGAATTCCCCAGATAACCCTCCACAACTCAAGCGGCAGAGCTGGGAATCAAACCCGGTTCCTCCAGATCAGAGTGCACCTGCTCTTAGCCACTGTTCTTAGCCACTACGCCACTGCTGCTCCTTATTCTTCCTTATTCTTATTCTCCTTATTCTTCCTTATCTTTGGTGCAGCAGTAAGGTTGCCAAGTTCCCCTGGGCCACCAGCGTGGGATGCAGGCTGCAGACTAACACGGGAAGCCCTCCCAAACTGAGGAATAAGATGGCGTCCAGCAGACATGGAAGGGAAGAATCATTAAGAGCTACTATTTGAAAATTACATCCTGAATTCCTTCTGGAGGTACCAAGCCCACAGGAGAATCCTATTTCATTATTTCAGGCCAACGTGATTACATCTGCCGAAAGGTCAAAAGGAATGCCAGGTATTAGTTCTATCCTCACAGGAAATATTTGGATGAAATATTCTCCCCATAACCCAGCAGTGGAGCGTTCTCCTTTGAGGTAAAGTAAAGTAGGCCGTGTCGAGACTGATCTTCTAGCAGGATTCACCTACTGTTGTTAGCCTCATGCTACAGAGAAATGAAGCAGGGAGGTTGTCCTAGCACAGAGATGGAGAGATCGGGAAAACATCCGTGACGTTAAGGTTAGAGGAGATGACTCAGTCTGCTCCCTGTCGTGACTGAAAATACGGTTGTCAGCTCCAGATTTAAAATTTCCTGGAGATTTGGGAGTGGAGCTTGGGAAGGGCAGAGTTAGTGGAAGGGAAGGAAATCTGAAGGAATGTGATGCCATAAAGTCAAGAAGAAGAAGAAGAAGAAGAAGAAGAAGAGGAAGAGGAAGAGGAAGAGGAAGAAGAAGAAGAAGAAGAGGAAGAGGAAGAGGAAGAGGAAGAAGAGGAGGAGGAGGAGGAGGAGGAGGAGGAGGAGTTTGGATTTATATCCCCCCTTTCTCTCCTGCAGGAGACTCAAAGGGGCTGACAATCTCCTTGCCCTTCCCCCCTCACAACAAACACCCTGTGAGGGAGGTGGGGCTGAGAGAGCTCCGAGAAGCTGTGACCCAGCTGGCGTGTGTGGGAGTGTACAGGCTAATCTGAATTCCCCAGGTAAGCCTCAACAACTCAAGCGGCAGAGCTGGGAATCAAACCTGGTTCCTCCAGATTAGATACACGAGCTCTTAACCTCCTACGCCACTGCTGCTCCAATGCTGTCATTTTCTCTATGGCAGGGGTTTCTGACTCTGGTGCTTCAGATTTTCATGGACTACAATTCCCATCAGCCCCTGCTGGCATGGCCAATTGTGACGTCATAGATGCCATTGAGGGGCACTGTTCCTGTCCCGTTAACAGAAGCTCGACATGCAGGAAAGGCACAGAGGTGGCTTTTCCGTCACTTTATCTCCCACCCAGGAAAAAATTCAAGTCCTGAACTGGTACCGGTCAAACTGCTGAGAAGACTTAGACGTGATCCAGAAAGATGGATCTGGTAGTACCTTGGGGGTGGAAAGGGCTGTCAAGAGACCCAACTTATGGCGATCGTGTAAGGTTTTCAAAGGCAAGAGAGGATCAGAAGTGGGTTGTCATTACCTGCCTCCACATGGACTGAGAGAGTTCTGAGAGAAAAGTGACTGGCCCTAAATCACCCAGCAGAGGCGGACAGAGGGGAAATTGTGCCCAGGGCACACGCACACCCTGCCATGGCTCCACCCACACCCGCCCCACCCTGGAACGCCCTGGAACGCCCTCACCACGCCTCTGCCACAGTTCCATCTGGGGCGTAGCACCCTCCCATCCCATGGGTGCTACACCACTGTCACCCAGATCCCAGTTCTCCAGATTAGAGTCCACTTAACCATTACATCACTCTGGCTCGCAGTAGTACCTTACAGACCTAGGTCAATCCTGCACTTGCGTTATTGACCTAAGTTCGAGCTGCATTCGACCTAAGTGCTCTGCACAACCACTGGGATCGACGTGGTTTTGTACCAGCTTCGGCCCATGTAACGGTCAAATTTCCAACTCCAGTTGGGAACTACTACTTTTTCAGGGAACCACGCTCAAACTCAGCTCGATTCCAGTAAACTGCGGAATCTCTGGTGCCAGGAGTCCCCAATTCAGCCAATCACAGCTGAGTGTTTCGGGCATGCGTACAGCTGGCCAATCAAAAAACGCCACCTTCGTCCCTCCATTCCTGTGGCAGTTTTTTTATAACGTGTGTGTGGATAGACGGAACATGGCCGTAGAACAGTAGCCAATCGGAACGGAGTGGCGAAGAGGCACAAGATGATTCTGCCCTCCAAGCTGGGATCAAGCTTTTTGCAGTGGGGAACAACAATGGATTCGACCTAGGTTAGTACCCTTCTCAGGGAACTGGGTCGAACCTATTTTACTCGTGTGCGGAATCGCCCCTAGATTTTCAGGACAGAAACTTTCAAGAGTCAAAGGTTCCTTCATAAGATACATGTAAGAATAGAGATTCCCCGAAATAGATCTCCAGTCCTCCTTGTATCTGATGAAGAGAGATTAGACTTTTGGATGCTCGTGTCCCCAAAATCTTGTTTGGTCTCTAAAATGCTCCTGGCTTCAAATCTAGCTGTTCTTCTGAAGGCCAACCTGGCTACTCTCTGAAACTCTCTTCAATAAAGACTGAGGATCACGAAAATGATAGACGCTGCGGATTGGATCAAAGTGTAAAATCCAAAGATGACGGTAATGAAATACAGAAATATAAAACAAGTGCAAAGTTGTGCAGCGTTCAACTTTTTATCAGGCTTCCTATAATTACAAAGCAGTAGGAAGATACTCCAAAGGGATGTTGGCAGAGTCTAGAATTCTGCAATTTGTACTTTTCTTACAGACCAAGAGGTGACTCAGAACTAATTAGATTATACAGCACTGGATAGGGATCAGATCACAAGAGATCTGAAAGGGTTCTGGGACGAAGGTGCAAAAATGGAGTCCTCCCCCTCTCAGAGCGTAAAAAGCCACCGTTCCTGTTATCGTGCCACATCAGCATTCTCATAGGCCGTAATTACTTTGCTGAGAAGCTGCTCTTCTGGCGTAAGTGTGCTTAATTCATATTATTATAGCTGTTTATGGGGAAACCGGATATGCCGGAGGCATCATTCAGTCATTCTGTGCAAGGCAATCCATAGGATTTTTCAGCTCTTGCTGGAAATCAACCTTTACCCTCCCTGGACACTGGAAAGTAATAGCCTACTTGAAAACAGGAAGGGCGGGAGAAGGGAGAGAGAAGGAGCTCATAGGGTTCTTTCCTCATAGAGGAAAGAGGAGACCATAGAGCAGTGATTGCGAACCTTTTAGAAGAAGAAGAAGAAGAAGAAGGAGAAGAAGGAGAAGAAGAAGAAGAAGAAGAAGAAGAAGAAGAAGAAGAAGAAGAAGAAGAAGAAGAAGAAGAAGAAGAAGAAGAGGAGGAGGGAGGGGGAGGAGGAAGAGGAAGAGGAGGAGGAGGAGAAGAAGGAGGAGGAGGGGGAGGAGTTTGGATTTATATCCCCCCTTTCTCTCCTGCAGGAGACTCAAAGGGGCTGACAATCTCCTTGCCCTTCCCCCCTCACCACAAACACCCTGTGAGGTAGGTGGGGCTGAGAGAGCTCCGAGAAGCTGTGACTAGCCCAAGGTCACCCAGCTGGCGTGTGTGGGAGTGCACATGTAGTAATGCACTGCTGACCCAGCAGCACCGTGGTAGAACGTTGGGACGCCAACGGACCTACGGCCTTCTGGTCGCACCGCACCCCCACTCCTCATCCCCCTATGAGTCACGGTCGCGAATCCAGCCTGCTCAGTCACCGGGCGCAGGGACAATGGTCTTGCCTCAGGTGAGGATTAGCTCAGACGCTTACGCCTCTCCTCAAGACGTAGCCAGGTGAGATCATGCATCACATGATGATCTCTAATTTCCGCCTCCGCCCCGAACTCCCGTCCTCCTCCTACACCGGAGCAGAATAACAATAAAGGTGCCAGGAACCAGCACGCTGCAGACTCTCGCGAGGAACACTGACTCGGCTCCCGCCGCTGGCGACACTTCCACCAGATGTTATTCCGCCCCGCCTCGCTTCTTACGCTGACCACGTAACACCATGTTGGTGCCGGAACCCGAATCCTCGAACTTCCACCCTGCTCACCGGCCGCTCTGAAAGGGCCGCGATACCGAAGTCCGCTGATCGCTTATCCAGGGATCTCACTGGCTGCATCGCTTCGTCCTCTGATCGGCGCGATCCAGAGACACGCTATTCTAGACACTTCGCCCGACGGAACACCGTGAGTATGGGAGCTTGCAAAAGCAGGGCTTATGACAAGCACGCTGACGAACTGAAAGCGCATGAACGCAGGGTCCCCCCGGGTGAAGAGAAGGAGCTGCGCAAATTGGTTGAGGAGATTGAAGCTCAGTGTCCATGGTACCTGGCAGAGGGGGGGGACATTGAATCTTATGATTGGGAAAACATCGGGCGACTTCGCGACAGAGCCTCGCTACCGATGTCACTGCTACTGACGCGGAGACAATGTTATGTCGCCATCAGCCTGCAGACCTATGGCCCTTGCTGTAGGCCTCCTTTCCGGATCTTCACCTTCAATTTCAACCCCGGAATTTTCTCTATCCACTAAATTGACGCTTCGTCCTCCTTCTGCCCCCCCCCCTTGCTCCTCCGCCCATTTCAAATTCTCCTTCAAGGCTCAGCCGGCCTCCCCTGTTCTTCATTTTCCTCGGCCACTGTGACCTCCGCTGGCCAGCCACGTGAATGGCGCTGGTTTCAAAACTGCAGAGCCGATAGCCACGATCTGCAAAAGAAAGAAACCCCTGACGGAAGACGACGTCGGTATATTCCTCGCATTGTGCCCCGCTGGCCCATTTCACAGATACCGAGGGGAGGATATTAACGCCGCCGGGGCGGGTTGTCGGCACGCCTCTTTAAGCTATAATATCCTCACTGAGCCCGCCGCAGCAATGCGGACGAGGGAATCACCAGCCCCATGTGAGAGGCATGTTGGAGGCCGCCAGGAACCACCTAATGGTTCCGAGGACTGAAAACCGCCTTTTCACATGCTTTAAACCCCCGCCAAGAGTACGTGGATCTGGGAAAGCGAAGTAACGCCAGCAGTGCATAAGCAGAGGAGAGCTCTGGCGGCGCCTACACCACCGCTAGCAGCTTTTATGGCCAGCGGCGTTTTCGCTAGCCCCAATGCACAAGTCGCCTCTGCCGTGGCCACCTCTACGGTCGCTTCTGAATGCCTCTACAAGGCGTTGAAAGTCCCACACCGGGATGTGCCAACCCAAAGTTTTTCTGGCGATAACCTTTGCCAAGGAGAACGCTCGCCGAAGTGCCGCTTGTGCTTATCACAGGCCTAGGAAGGAACCCCGGTGCTGGCCGACATGCCTCAAAGCTGCCAGGATATCGGGTCTTTCCATCAAGCTGTAGCCTTCAGTCACGCCTTCCGCTGCCATGAGAGACAGCCCTCGGTGACGAAAGTGTCTCACCTGCGGCCAGGACATTTCCGGAGGAATGGTAGGCTGCCTCGCCGGGGGGCTTACAACCCTGACGGGAGGAGGGTCTCCCTCAGAGGGCTAAGACCCCAGGAAAGTTCCAAGACCGGCGCCTCCTAATGCCGCTGGGAGTCTGCTACCGGCATTCCCCAGCCCGAACCAAGATCCGGGCACTCAAACCCTTCCCCCCCGAGCTCCCCATGAGATCTTCGCTGCCCCAGCTCAGGTATAGTGATCCCATCCTCACGTGAGACCATGGGGCTGGGTCTTGCCAGCTTCGTTCCCCACGCCTATACTTCCTGCTCTGGCTAACCCTTCTACTTCCAAAGTCACCATGCTCTCCGCCAGTGCCCCCAGAATGGCACGCAGATTTCAAAATCTCTGCAGAGTCCACAGTCACTGAATTGCAACAGAAAGAAATGCTGACGGAAGAGGACTGCCGCTTGAACTCCTCCCTCAGAATGCCCCTATAGCCAATCTACAGGACAATGAGGCATGGAAAGGGGAAGATGCTCACAATGGCCTTAAGCCAAAGTCTCGTGAAGAAGAAGCCCCTTGGCCCTTCCAGCTGTAAGGTTCAAACCAGATCTCATAGCCTCTGCCTGTGCAAAGCCCTGGGCTCAAAGCTCCCCAGTGGCAGCAAAATCGCCAGTACCTCAGAGAGAGCAAGATCTCTCAAATCAGAGTTGTAATCCTCCTTGTTACTTTCATATGTGCTCTGTATGCCTATGTATGTTCTGTATGTTCCTGTCTCCTTCAAGAGACTCCTAAAAGTTTTCCCTCATAAGAGTGGATTTTTCCATTGCTTCTAAGCCATGCTCTTGTGCTTCCAATTAAAGCTCCTCTCCTTTTGACTATGTGTGCCAATGCCTTGAAAGGTTTCACCATTACAGCATCAACCTTAAATAGGACGCAGCTCGCGGCATGCTCCTTAGGAGGCCGATGGGACCTGCTTCAGGTCAGCCCATCTTAGTTTAAACCTCAAAACCTTTTCTTCAAAACCTTCCTCGAGAACCTTTTCCCTTCGCCCATCTGAGCCTACACTGCCACATTTGGAGTGGCGAAGTTTACATATGAAGCTAATTCCCACCAGGGTCGCCACTTCCCGCCCTCCCTGTCAAACAACAATTAAAGAAAGAGGAGTAGTGCCCCCAGGAGGATTGCATTAAAAGCAACCTTCACAGGCTGCAAACAAGCCTTCTTATATTAAACTCTAAACTCTAAAACCCCAACTCAAACAAAACCCCATCCCGACCTCCCGCCATCCGCTTCAGAACTGAGCCTGGCGGGACTCCGCCCCCCCCATAACCTGGGAAAGGGGTGTGTTTCTAAAGTCCCTTCCTACAGGTCCCTGTGGACTCCGGGATTCGCCATGACAGGCTAACCCATGGAATGGTGGCGCTTTCAGAGGAAACTAACCCCTATCCCGAGATGGAACACATCTCTCTAAAGCGATCCTACCAGCTTATCTTCAACAGGAACGCCACGCCAACGCCCAAAGACCAATGACCTGGGAGACGCCAAGGCGGCTCACCAGCTAAGCCTCCTAGAGTCGCTGGGCGCCAGCAAGACCACCCCGGTGACACCCGAGAACCTCTGTGCCGCCTTTTGCGATCATCACCGCCAACTCCGGGCGGCCACCGTCTCTTGCTCGCTCTGCTGCTCTCCTGCCGATGGCGACCGCCACCCCTGACGAAGCTACCAGACCAACATCTGGGAGCAGTTTGCTGCCGCTGCCAACGTTTCATCTTTCTGCCTGGCCAGTACCTAGAGCCGGAGCCTGCTAAGCTCCTGCGCCTGCTCCTCGCCTGCAAGCCTGAGACTTCCTAGCGAGTTCGCTGCTCTTCATGAATGCCTCATCCATCAGGTAATTCTATGAGCTCTACTGGGGACCCGCTGCCCAAACCCCGCTGGCGCTTCCTTGTCACCAAGACTGTCGCTAACCACTTAATCTAACACCTGGCGCTTCAGATCACCGCATTAAACGGGGAACCGACTCCGGCCCATTCACGTCGCTTTACCTGGAACTGCACACCACATGGGAGGACATTCCCCGCAGTTCGGTAGAAACATCCTGCCCCCCAGGGGCTGGTTCTGACTCCGCGGGAGAGAACGCTTAATTACATTCCCACCGGTCTCTGCCGGAACTCTTGCTGCCTCAGTCGCCGCTACTCATCGCCCTACCCCAGGCTCCACCCCGAGCTCGCCGCTGCTGCCGCCGGGCCCGCTTCACCTCTTCGACCTCCTGTCGGAGCGACGCGTCGCCCTCTCCTCGGCGGAGTCTGCCTCCTCGCAGAACTTCCCAGTGGGAGTCCCCGGACTCGCTCTTACAATGCTAAGACTACTGGGTCGGGCTGGCCTGTGCCCCTGGCGGTCCATCAATCCCCACCTCCACTGCTCTGATGCTCTGGCCTCCGAGCAGCAGGAACTGCCGGGTTTACCCTAGACAATTGTGCCGCTTATTGATTACTTATTGTTATTACATCACCAAGGTTGTGAGAATGTACATAATATGTGCTTTTGTTTTAATCTTTCCTGATAATCTCAATTGATTCATATATGAAAGCACGCCGAGCTGCAAGCATAGCTGTAATCTAATCTGAAATATGATGTTTTGTCCATTGGTGGTCAGCCCTCTGGAGCTGGCTGCCGAGGATGGTTGAGTGCTATTGTGCAGCTCTGCATTGGTTTAATTGTGCGCCTCGCTATCGATCTTGTTTCGCTCCAATGTGTGTCTAATATTGCCTGTAATGTGTGTAAGAAGCCCTCGAATTTCCTTTACCCCGCAACCAAGTTCTAATGTTAAGCACAAGCAGTCGGGTCATTAACCAGACGGGCGGAGGAGACAAGCCGCCCCTTTAAATCACCCCTTAGCATTTGGGTCCCCCTTCTAAAATGTAAAAAAGGCGGAGCTGTAGTAATGCACTGCTGACCCAGCAGCACTGCGTGTAGAACGTTACTTAACGACCTACGCCTTCTGGTCGCGACTTACTCCCTCTACTCCTCATCCCCCCCTATGAGTCACGGGTCATGAACTGTCTGGCTCTCAGTCACCGGGCGCAGGGACAATGGTCTTGCCCCAGGTGAGGATTAGCTCAGACGCTTACGCCTTCTCCAAGCACGTTAGGTGGGGCTAGATGAGAGCTCCGAGAAGCTGTGACTAGCCCAAGGTCACCCAGCTGGCGTGTGTGGGAGTGCACAGGCTAATCTGAATTCCTCAGATAAGCCTCCACAACTCAAGCGGCAGAGCGGAGAATCAAACCCGGTTCCTCCAGATTAGATACACGAGCTCTTAACCTTCTACGCCACTGCTGCTCCTTTTAGAGACCAAGTGCTGGGGCGGAGCAAGGGGAAACTGCACCTGGGTCATGCGTGCGTCCCGCGCCCCTGCCATGCCCCTGTCCGCCCCTGTCCTGCCCTGGAATGCCCCCAAACTCTGCCACCATGCCCCCAGAATGCCCTTTCCACACCCCCACAGGCTGGCATGCCCAGTACATCGTGCATCCCTTACCCCCTTGGCCAGTGGTGGGATCCAAAAATTTTAGTAACAGGTTCCCATGATGGTGGGATTCAAACTGTGGCGTAGCGACAATGGGGCTGAGCGGGGCATGACGGGAGCGTGGCCGGCCATTTCGGGGCCGGGGCATTCCTGGGCGGGGCTGTGGCAAGGACACAGCCGCTGTGCCGGTCCTTGGGCGGGAAATGAATGCACGCAGGCGCAGGCTCCAACGCACGCCGGTGCACCTCCTGCTAGACTGCTTCAAGTTCTGCGCGCTACTGCTGAGAGGAGGGGCGTAACTAAGGCAAAAATCACGCGGCAAAATCACCAATCAGTAACCCACTCTCGGCACACACAAATAATTAGTAACCTACTCTCGGGAAACTGTGAGAACCTGCTGGATCCCACCTCTGCCCTTGGCGCTATGCCACTGTCGATTGCCCAAACTGGGGCAACAGCACGTGTGCCCAAAAGGAGGGCTCTGAGTGCCACCTCTGGCACACGTGCCATAGGTTTGCCACCACTGTCATAGAGGAAAGACGGAGGACTTGGAAGAAGGGCTGTTTTGTACGATAGCAAGCTTTTAACTATTCATATGAGCTCCATATCAAATGAACTGGCATCTCAGGAAAGGGGAAGGGGGATGCACTTGCATATGATTAGGGAGGGACCAAGACAACAACCGGTTCTCGGTAAAAACACAGACTTCCTCCCTTACTTCCCAGCTGTCTTAAAAAGTCAATTAATTCCCTCAATGACGGGCCACCCTTTTATCACTGAGCTTGCGATAAGCACTCTTGGGTGTGATCAGGCAAGGAGCAAAGGCTGCAGGAGGCCGTTCATCAGGTAAAGTCAGCCCTCGTACACCATGGGGAAAGGCAGAGGATAAAATAAACACATAAATAAATGCCCTCCTCCGCAGGATTGTTGTGAGGCAGGGTTGCAACCAACCTCTAGATAACAAAGATCCATTCTCCTGAAAAAAATTCATCCATTCATCCATTCATTCATTCATTCATTTATTTACTTACTTACTTCAATTCAATGTATATATCGCCCTCCGCTGAGGGGCTCAGGGCAGTTCACAACAAAATATATAACATTAAACATTAAAATCAACTTAAAACAATCAACCCCCACAAAAATTAAAAGAACCATAATTTATAGATGACGTCACAAGGTTCCTCCCCTCCCCCCTTTCCAGGAATGGCTGCTTTGGGGGTGGAATCTAGGACAGGATATCCTGCTGAGGTTCCACCCTTAAATCTCCTGGAACTGGCAACCCAACGAGCTGGTTTGGGAGAAAGGCAGAGTATCAATACAGTTCATCACATCATCAGCAAAACATTAGGAAAGGTTGATTTATGTTGATTTTTTAAAAATTTGTGAATTGTCATTTGTACCTAAAGATCTGGCAAAATGCACTAGTGGATCTGACTGCGAGAGAAGCTCTGTGCAATCATGTTACATACAAATAAATATGTAACATGTGTAAATAAAGAAAAATATATCATTGAGGAAGAAGAGAACCTCTTTCAAAATTTTGGCCTCTTATATTATTAAGGAGGCAGCAGTGGCGTAAGAGGTTAAGAGCTCATGTTTCTAATCTGGAGGAACCGGGTTTGATTCCCAGCTCTGCCGCCTGAGCTGTAGAGGCTTATCTGGAGAATTCAGATTAGCCTGAACACTCCCACACACGCCAGCTGGGTGACCTTGGGCTAGTCACAGCTTCTCGGAGCTCTCTCAGCCCCACCTACCTCCCAGGGTGTTTGTTGCGAGGGGGGAAGGGCAAGGAGATTGTAAGCCCCTTTGAGTCTCCTGCAGGAGAGAAAGGGGGGATAAACTGTCGATGGAAAGCACGAAGGCAACTTGGAACACAGGATTCGGCAGGTGGTGACTTCAAGACTGGCAGAGTTTATTCCAGCATGACTTTTCAGAGTCTCAGCTCCCCTGGTCAGATGCTAGGGTTGCTGGGTCCAAACCGTCTCCCCTCCCCGCAAATCACTGGGGGGGGGGGGGCAGTGGCAGACCCAGTTGGAAAACTCCCAGAGATTAGGGGACAGAGCCTGCAGAGGATGGCATCTAAGTTTTCCCCTCCTCCACCTTATAAACACCACAGTTCTGTAAGGTAGAGTTCAGGTATGAGGAAATGACGGGTCCAATCTCCCCGCAGTAAGATTCATGGCAGAATGATAGCTGAACCAAAGAAATTCCACTTAAACGTTAGGAAGGGTTGTCTGGCAGTGGAATATGTTGTCTCGTGTGATGGTGGAGTCTCCTTCTTTGGAGATTATTAAACAGAGGCTGGATGGCCATCTGTCGGGTGTGCTTTGATTGTGACTTCCTGTATGGCAGGGGGTCGAATGGCCCTTGTGGACTCTTCTGACTTTATGATTCTATTATTCTTGCTCCTAGTCCAACTCTTAATCATTATACCACACTACCTAGCTAGATTCAAATCTAATAGCACTGAAAAATCAACAAGATACTGGATGAAGGGAGCCTTAACTCTCAAGAGCTGATACTCTGAAAATATTATCAGTCTCTGAAGGTACTTCTGGACTTAAAGAAACCAATATGGCTACCCTCTGAAACCACCGTAGCTGTTGTCATTTTCTAATACATCTTTGGAATGAGCCGTCTGTCTCCTTCTGGGTTTGAATTAGTGAAAGGCCAAGTTAATGCAGGATACAATAGATGGTAAAGACTGTTCAGCAATGTTTAACAGGACTCACAATGTGGTTCTTGACATGGGAGGGGATGTATTACAAGCATGTCCCTGTTTTCATCTGCAAAATGTTGCCCGCTATGTGAAGTATGCAAGATTAAATTTAAGATGCACCTGTGGGTAAAGAGTAATTTAGTCAACAGTGGTTTCGTCGTTTAAAAAAGACCCAGTCATCCCACAGAATGGAATCCCCTCTAACCAAATATCTCCAGGATGGAAATATCGCTGTCCCTTAATATATTCCTCAACTCAAATTTGCCCAGCAGAAACCCTGACAGTTAACACTGGAGTCCTTCAGCTGTAGTTGTCCCTAGTGAATTGACCTTCCAAGAGATGTTCTTTCTTTCTTTCTTTCTTTCTTTCTTTCTTTCTTTCTTTCTTTCTTTCTTTCTTTCTTTCTTTCTTTCTTTATTTTTCACTCCTTGGCATAGAAGCAAATCTCTGCTTACCCAATATAACCATTAAAGATCAATGCAGCTGGATTAAATCCCTCTGTTTTATCTGCAAGCCATGGAGCAGCCCAATTAGCAGTTTACCAATTAACCTCTTCACCCCTCCCAAGTTGAGAGAGTCAATTTATTCTCAGCCGGGGCCCCTGCGCTTCTGAAGAAGGAGATGTAGATTAATGATGCCTATCACTGACTTTATCATCTTCCTGGCTCCTGGCTTGATCATTATTGCATAGGTCATGGTGGAAACGCATGCTATCTCCAGATGCACCTGTTTTCCCATCCATCTCAGGCACTGAGCGCACTGCCAGTTTTCGGACAGCAGCTAGAACTTAGTTCCAAGTTTCTAAAGGCATTTTTGTTCAGGTAATGGAGGTCATCTCTAGCCTAAAACTGAGATTTGGGGCAAGAGGGCTACCAGAGTTAGCGCAAGTTGCTAAAATGTGCTTTGCTGTTTATTTCATTTACTTCTGCTCCACCTCTCTTCCCAAAGCAGCAGTGGCGTAGTGGTTAAGAACAGTGGTAAGGGTTTGATTCCCCGCTCTGCTGCCTGAGCTGTGGAGGCTTATCTGGGGAATTCAGATTAGCCCGTGCATTCCAACACAAGCCAGCTGGGTGACCTTGGGCTAGTCACAGCTCTTCAGAGCTCTCTCAGCCCCACTTACCTCACAGGGTGTTTGTTGTGAGGGGAGAAGGGAAAGGAGTTTGTAAGCCCCTTTGAGTCTCCTCAGTGGTAGGATTCAAATAATTTAACAACCGGTTCCAAAAGGACTCAGTGGTGGGATTACAACCATTCTTTGAACTAGACTGAATCCCACCACTGAGTCTCCTACAGGAGAGAAAGGGGAGATATAAATCCAACCCTTCTTCTACTTCAAAGGGGATCCGAAGTGGCTTACATTATTCTCCTCTCCACTGTTTCATCCTCACAATAATCCTGTGAGGAAGCTTAGGTGGAGAGTATGTAACTGGTCCAAAGTCACCAAGCACGCTTTCATGGCATGAGGGAGGATTCGAACCCAGGTCTTTCAGATACTATTCCCACACTCTTAATCACTATACAACACAGGCTCTCTCATACACATGCAATTCTTCTTAATCCAGTTCCCTTTGAATATCACCACTTCCCCCACAGACACACACACATATCTCTGCTCCTGTACCTTTCACAGTTACTGTGGACAGGAAAACTTAGCAAATGAAGAGGTGGGGGGGTGTGATCATGGAGATAAGGGGTTTGAAAACCAGCATCAGCTCAATTCCTGAATTGCAGGCAGCGTTGAAAACACAAGAGCTGGGGGAATTTCTGAAGTTGGCAACTGCCAATGACTATGTAACCCATGCCATTTTAGTCTTTTTGTTTTGCTTGGATCTTAGGGCGGAGGGGATAAGAGCTCACTGAGCATGTGCAGTTGGCAAGCTTGCTTACTTATTACCAACTGCAAGAGCTCCATCCTCCTCAGTTGATCTGGCCTGCAGTAGAAGGAAAGCCTACAGCTCAATTGAGGGATCTGGCCTGCAGCAGCTGCAATTGATCTGGCCTGCAGCAGCTACATCAGATGCAGAAGGCCAGATGAGAGAAAGAAGCCCTGCATGATTAATAGTTTGGACTTTCTTGCTATTCTTTCATTATTGGACACTGTTAGTGGTGGCAACTGTTCTGAGTGTTTTTTTTCTTTAAAAGCACTGAAGATTTTGTTCAATTGAGTTGTGCAGCATATATATATGTTCACTATTATTTATCCTTAAATGATAGAAAGTTGTGTTAAAGATTAAAGGTTTGTTGATTTGTTCAAGCAATTTCATATTTATTTGTTTATTTATTTTTTATTTATTTTTTAATCTTATAGACCGCCCAACCCCCGAAGGGCTCTGTTAAGCCACAGGGTGCTGTCATATATTATTTCCTAGGTCTCCAATGGAGATTGATGTGGCCAAGGATAAATAGGTTATAACTACACTCGGTCTGCCTATTAAGTTCCTCCAGGTGTTTCTAGATGGCTTCCTGGAATTGGCTTTAAAGCAACAGCATCCACAATATTACAGAGGCTGGGACAGCAAAACAATCTGTACAGATGAACTGTCAAAAGTTAGAAGAGCTGTTGTAGAAGAAGAGAAAAAGGAGGAGGAGGTTTTAAGGCCTCACTTTTCTCTACTTCAAGGAGTCTCAAAGTGGCTTACATCCACAATCCCTCCCTCTCCCCCACATCAGCCACCTTGTGAGATAGTTCAGAGAGAAATGGACCTGGCCCAAGGTCACCCAGCAGGCTTCTAATGAAGGAGTGGAGAAAGAAACCCGGTTCTCTAGACTAGAGATTTTTCAAATTTGAGCTAGAAGAAACCACCAGAACAGAAGACAATTTGCCTGCTTATAGCGGCTTCTGGTGGTTGATTCCTCCCTGCCTAAAGAGCTCAAAGCGGCGAGCAACATACTCAATCGTTCATAAAGCCAATATAAATACAAGTGAAAACATACAAGTCGTTCTAGGATAAATGCTCTGAACCTATCTCACAAGATGTCTGTTGTGGGGAGGGGAAGGGAAGGTGATTGTAAGCCACCTTGGGATTCCCTTATCAGTAGGGAAAAGCAGGGTATGAAAACCAACTCTGCTTCTTCTTGAAGCGTGACCCAAGGGCCCTTCTTCCCACACCTGCTCTGTGCCTGTGTGTGTGTGTGTGTGTGTGTGTGTGTGCCTGTGTGTGTGTGTGTGTGTGCTATGTATTACCTAGGGTTGCCAACTCTGGGTTGAGTAATTCCTGGAGATTTGAGGGTGACTCCTGGGGAGAGCAGGGTTTGGGAAGGGTGAAATACAATCCAAAGCCGCCATTTTGTCTCGGGGGACTGATCTCTGTTGCTTGGAGATCAGTTGTCATCCCAGGAAATCTCCAGGCCTAACCTGGCGGTTGGCTACCCTAGAACTGCCTGCCTTCACTCTCTGCCTGAACTGGTACTACTAATTTCTCTTCTCTTCTTCACTGGCCATCAGGAACCAAATGACCAGTCCTGCAGTGGCTGTTCTCAAAGCTGGAAGAGGACATCAAGTCTGAAGCAATCGCAAGGCCCTGAATACTTTTTGGCAAAGAGAGGCAAATCTTTCTAATGGCAGTCAGGGAGAAAGAATGACATCCCCTTGAATTCCAACTGGCATGAGCCTGCCAAACAAAATACTCCAAATGATGGGACAGACTGGTGGTCATTCATTCATTCATTCATTCATTCATTCATTCATTCATTCATTCATTCTACCTTTATTAGCATATTAAAAGATTGTCAGAAGAGAGTAAGCATGTGAAAAACATTAAAAGAAAAAGTAAAAGAGTGTTTGAGAGTTTAATGTTGTTTCTAGATATATGGCTACCACTGAGATAATTTGTGAATTACAATCACTTAGTGAAAAGCGGGTAACCTGGAAATTTGATTGGGTGATCTTTGCTGTTAGCAACGGTTGAAAAATATTGGTCTGGTCTCAAGGTATTACTGGACTTGAAACTAGGTGTTTCGCAGGGGTCTTTCCACACAACCAAAATAAAACACTTAGAGGCAGGAAATAAAACGTTTCCCCACAGTTTTTAGCCCAAAACATTTTATTTCCAGCCTCAAAACATTTTATTTGCATCCTGTTCTCTAGCAAGTCTCTTTCTGAAAACAATTTGAAAAAGTTTTCACTTTCTGTGCATCTTTAGGACATTTCCTGCATCTCCTGGACTTCCTGGTTGGCGTCGTTTTCTAAGTTCACTCTGGCAGTCTCACACTGTATTTTCACCAGTTTTTGGGGGGTGGGGTCGTTTCTGGTCGAATCCCCACTACCGTCTTAGCCAGGTTTCAGAACACAAACTAACCAGGTTTGAGGGACGACCTCCCCGGTCGAATCCCCACTACCGTCTTAGCCAGGTTTCAGAACACAAACGACCTCAAACCTGGTTAGTTTGTGTTCTGAAACCTGGCTAAGACAGTAGTGGGGATTTGACCGGGGAGGTCATCCCTCAAACCTGGTTAGTTTGTGTTCTGAAACCTGGCTAAGATGGTAGTGGGGATTCGACCGGGGAGGTCATCCCTCAAACCTGGTTAGTTTGTGTTCTGAAACCTGGCTAAGATGGTAGTGGGGATTTGACCTCTCTGTAGCTTTGAAGACACGACCCCTAGCGAACTGCAGCATGAGGTTTTGAAGCTTCATACTATTGGATTTACAGATCTGTAAAAAACAGAACCACCACGAAATTGTGGGCAGGAATCCTTTTGAGGAGGTGAATGCAAATAAACAGGGAGGGGGCACTGAAAATGCATTGCAAACGTTTTCAAAATGTTTTCAAGCACTTGTGCCGAAAGGGCCAGGTTTGTGTTCCTCATAATTCTAGTATAAGATTGTTAAGACGTCCAGAACAAGAGGAAAAAAAGGGGGAGGGGGGTATTTACTGTCATGTGAACAGACCTTCTTTATTCAGATCACGAGTAAGATGCTCCAAGTTGGTTTGTGCTAACAAAAGGCTCTGAATGTTGGAAACAGAAAGTTCTGGAATGTTCCATGGCAGTTGGAAGCTGGACAAGGAGCTGCAAATGGGCCACGAGAGCGTCGGAAGGAAATACACACGGGACGAGATGAGGAGGTAAAATGTGTGCGAAAGGGACAATCAGTTAATAAGAACTGATTTGTTAATAACATACGTTCAATGTCCGACGTGTTAACACTGTAATCCGTGCAAAAAAAAACCCTGTAAGGTAAGTCACTATTTTGGCCTCTAGGGTACAGACAGTGGAGAGTACCGAGATTGAGAATGGCTTGCTGTGAGACTATGCCTGAGGCAGGGTTGCCAACTCTGGGTTGGGAGTTCCTGGAGATTTGGGGGTGAACCAGTGGTAGGATCCAAAAATTTTAGTGGTGGGATTCAAAGTGTGGCGTAGTGCCAATGGGACTGGGCGGGGCACAACAGGGGCGTGGTCGGGCATTCCGGGGGCAGGGCATTCCTGGGCGGGGCTGTGGCAAGGACGCAGCCGCTGCGCCGGTCCTTGGGCGGGAAACGAATGCACGCCGGTGCACCTCCTGCTAGACTGCTTCAAGTTCTGCGCGCTACTGCGGAGAGGAGGGGCGTAACTAAGGCAGAAATCACGTGGCAAAATCATCAACTAGTAACCCCCTCTCGGCACACACAAATAATTAGTAACCTACTCTTGGGAACCTGTGAGAACCTGCTGGATCCCACCTCTGGAGTGAATCCTTGGGAGAGTGGGGTTTGGAGAGGGAAGTTACCTCCTTGGGGTATAATACTGTCGAGTCCACCTTCCAAGCAGCCAGCATGGCCAATTGGCCATGCTGGCAGGGGCTGATGGGAATTGTAGTTCATGAACATCTGGAGTGTCATAGGTTTGCCGCCACTGCCATATTATAGGCTGTCATAAATATGGTTATGATTGGGCTGGAAAAATCCATTTCCCAGGTCGTCTAACTTTCTGGATTGTCTAGTAGGCCTTTAAAATCTGCAATTAAAACTTGAATGGGTTAACCCATCAAATCTTTTACTGGCATAATAAACAATGCAGATTAGTAGTGATCACAGAATGATACAACCATGGTTGAAACTTAATGACATAACACAGGAACTTAGCCACCATTTCAGAGATAGCGGAAGAATCATTGTTTAAAAGGTAAGACATTTTTTGTTGGTCTGATAGACCTTCTTTATTGATGAGTAGAGTAAGGTGACTAGATGGTCACCTTGTAAACCCGGGATGGGGGTAGGCGGCTGCGCACACATGCACGCGCAGCCGCAGGAGCACACTGCCTTCTGGGGTGCTGCCGTTTCCCTCCCTATGACAGGGCGCGAAACGGCAGTGCCCCAGAAGGCCTCTGAAAATAAGATGTAGTAGAGGTTTTGCTGAAGTGCTAAATACAAAGCATCCCCCGAAAGTAAGACGTAGCAAAGTTTTTGTTTGGAAGCATGCCCGACGAACAGAACACCAGAGCATGCAGCTGTGGAGCAGAAAAATAAGACATCCCCTGAAAATAAGACATAGCGCATCTTTGGGAGCAAAAATTAATATAAGACACTGTCTTATTTTTGGGGAAACATGGTAGTTAAAGAGGCCAATAATGCTGGCTAGCATAGTGTAATGGTTAGAGTACCAGTAATGGTTAGAGTGCCATGCTAGCATCTGGGAGAGCCAAGTTCGAATCCCCACTCTGCATGGAAGTTTGCTGGGTGACCATGGGCCAGTCAAAAACTCTCATCCTGACCTACCTCACAGGATGGTTGTGAGGATGCGAGCAGTTTTCGTTCTGTATTCGGGAGAGAAAGCAGGGTGTACATGAAGCAAAAAAGGTAAAAATTTTAAAAACTTACAATCTAGCTGAGGAATACAGATGATATAATACAGGAGATTTCCAAGCTGGATTCTGTTGGCACAATATATTTAAATTATCTTCATCTCTTAAAATAATAATAATACAGCTTCCTTCGTTCAAATTTTAGTCAAAGGCAGCAGGCAGGGAATTTAATTTGTAAAAAGAGAAGTCTGGAAACTACAATGTTTTGATGCACAGGGCCCCCGGAAGCTGACTGTGGTTTTTTTTAGCCACTGGGCCAAATGCTGTTGCAAAATTCAGGATCGATTTATTCAGTCAGCAAATTTGTGGGTTGTGACAGGAGGGGAAGGAGGTGTTAAGTTGGGGGGAAACGCTTGAGGGCACGTTTTTGAGGGCCACCTGGTGACATGAAAAGGGATTATGAAGCACATCAGTCATGCTGTACGTCTATACAGATGAAACAAGCAAAATAAAATACAAACTTCTTCAGCACTCACCGACGCAAGATCCCTGTAGGTTCCGTTGTGAAGGAGGGAAATTGTGTGAAACTTCTTGGCGTGTGGAAAATTCAGTAAGTTAAGAAGCACAGTTTCAAAAAGTCTGAACGCTTCCCCACAATGTATCCTCTTCAGCCAGCAGGGGGGTGGCCATTTCCACACAGATCCCTGAAAACATTTGCAAAACGTTTTCTATTTCCGCACACACACACCGTTTGTCCACACTCGCCCCCTCGAAATGATTCCTGACCACCATTTTGTGATTGTTTTTTTTTAATTATCTGTACATTCAATGCTACGTTGCTTCAAAGCCTCGTGTTGTGATCCTCATAGGTTGTGTATACAAGGCTTCAAAGATTTAACCCTCCTCCCCCTCCCCAATAATAATGTTTTTTAAATGACAAAAACAAACAGGCGAGTTGATGGGGCAAGCTCAGAAAATAGCACCAAGGAGGACATCTAGGGACTGCAGAGCGATGTGGGAAACATTTTAAAGAGATCCACCCAGCATGTGAAAAGGTTTCCACGAAAAAACTCTTAGGCCCCTTCCGCACACACAAAATAATGCGTTTTCAAACCACTTTCACAACTTGGGTGCTGTGTGGTTTCCGGGCTGTATGGCCGTGTTCTAGCAGCATTCTCTCCTGACGTTTCGCCTGCATCTGTGGCTGGCATCTTCAGAGATGCAGGCGAAACGTCAGGAGAGAATGCTGCTAGAACACGGCCATACAGCCCGGAAACCACACAGCACCCAAGTGATTCCGGCCGTGAAAGCCTTCGACAATACACTTTCACAACTGTTTGCAAGTGGATTTTGCCATTCCGCACAGCTTCAAAGAGCACTGAAAGCAGTTTGAAAGTGCATTATTCTGCATGTGCGGAATGAGCCTTAAAGAAGATAATTCATTTAAAAATGTTTTCAGGCTGAAAATAAAACGTGGGGGGGGGGGGGGGAACCATGCAGAACTGCAGAAGGAAGCGTTTTATTTCCTGCCTCAAAATGTTTTGTTTTGATTGTGCGGATAGGGCCAGTAAGGGGGAGATCTTGCACTTGAAATACTCTCATCTGGCGTGAAAAAGCATTGTATTTAGTCTGAAAACAGGATATCAGTAAGAGGACAGACCAGGGGGCCACAGTGTGGCACCCACACGGCATCTACCAACACCTCTCTGGCACCCACCAAGTGTTTCTAGAAACTGGGTGGGGCCAGGTAGGACTTTTGTCCAGCAAGACTTCTAATTGGCTGAGGAAATTTGATTCGACTGTGCTGCTTTGTAAAAAGGTTGCTTTAGCAGTAGCTGCCGTCACAGCACAAGGATCTTCACTATTTGACTGAAGTTGCGTTGCGGCAGCCATTTTGTTGTGGGCTTTGCTTCCCGTGGCAGCCATTTTGTGGCTGCATTCACCTCACTGTGTCAGAATTCTAAAGGGGCCTGTAGGTTCAAAAAGTTTGGGGACCTCTGGGATGGACTAAAGTTATTTCTGACATTCTAATTTTCTGTGTGTTTTTCTGTCTTGTGTTTCGTCCCTGCAACCTGGGGTGGTAAAGATAAGGAAAATAGCCATCTCACAGTTGTGTAGCCCATGCTCAGTGAGCGGGAAAATGAATTCTACCCATGCTCAGAGGCACTCTCTTGGCTAGCCATGTGAAAGATACAGGTTTTTTAAACCTACCGTACACATACACCATGCCACACACAACATGGGAGTAGGCTTCCCAGCTGTTGAAAGAAAACATTATGATACTTGGCCAGAATCTGGGTTAAAGTCCATGAGGTTTTGGTTTGCGAGGGCTAACACAACAGTCTGCAGCTATTTACCTAAGGAAACTAAGGTGATGAGGGAAAATGACCTTGTCCTTTGTTTTTCTAGCAAATGGCCAAAGGCAAAATGCTAGCCAGGCCAGGTAGCTTGGCAACCCTATAAGAGGTTTCAGGTCCTGAGTCCAGTCCCTGAAGTAGATTCGAAGCCAAAATATCAGCTCAAAGGAAAACACTGATGCTAGCCATTTGTTTTTTTGTAATGAAACCATCAATGAAATATTACTTTTATTAGGTCTCATAATGTTCCCAAGCAACATAATAGGACCAAAGTCCAGTGGCGCCTTAAATATGAGCTTTTGTGAGTCACAGCTGACTTCCTCAGATATGTGGAGAGAAATCATACCGGGAATGCCAGTAAAAGAGAAGATTACGAGGTCCGGGAAAAGGATTGAGACCCGAGAGGTTGCATGTGAATTGCCTCATGAACAGAATTGCCATCTTTGTTTTGGGAAATAAGCAGGAAGAAATAAGAATCTAAAAGCGCACAGCATATTTAGATTCATGTTCAGATTCAGGTTTACTCGGACAGAAGCGTAAAAGTGTGTGACTTAGGCCCCTTCCGCACATGCAGAATAATGCACTTTCAATCCACTTTCACAATTGTTTGCCAGTGGGTTTTGCTATTCTGCACAGTAAAATCCAGCTGTAAAGTACATTGAAAGTGGATTGAAAGTGCATTATTCTGCACGTGCGGAAGGGGCCTGACAATACATTAATTGCATTTGGCTTGCGATCTTTTTGCTTGCCCCTGTTAGGTCCTGGATGAGCCCCCTCTGCTCAAGGAAGGCTCTTATACAGCAATCCTCAGGCAGCTTCCCTTACTGTGGCAAACTTCATATGAATAAACATTACTTTGAAGAAGAAGAATTGATTGCAGAAACATGTGTCAGTCTAGCACATGCTCATTAAATGTCTTTCGAGTGTAACTTCTCTATGGAAGTGGCTAGAAGAAGATGGCAGATGACCACAGATGAAATTCAAGCGAAAAGCCAGGGAATTAAACATTTAAGCACATCTGGTCCTCAAAGACCAGGAGCCTTATACAGGAGGCAAGATCAGGGCTCCTAACCCCTGGTTTGGAAACATCTGGAAACATCTGGCAGGCTAGGAGGGTGAGATTTAGGGCAGAGTATAATACCATGTTCAGTTCAGTTCTGGTCGCCACATCTCAAAAAGGATATGGAGGAGATAGAAAAAGTGCAGAGAAGGGCAACGAGGATGATTGAAGGATTGGAGCACCTTCCTTATGAGGAGAGGCTGCAGCGTTTGGGACTCTTTAGTTTGGAGAGGAGACGGCTGAGGGGGGATATGATTGAAGTCTACAAAATTATGCATGGGGTAGAAAATGTTGACAGAGATAAATTTTTCTCTTTCTCACAATACTGGAACCAGGGGGCATACACTGAAAATGCTGGGGGGAAGAATTAGGACAAATAAAAGGAAACACTTCTTCACGCAACGTGTGATTGGTGTTTGGAATATGCTGCCACAGGAGGTGGTGATGGCCACTAACCTGGATAGCTTTAAAAGGGGCTTGGACAGATTGATGGAGGAGAAGTCGATCTCTGGCTACCAATCTTGATCCTCCTTGATCTGAGATTGCAAATGCCTTAACAGTCCAGGTGCTCAGGAGCAGCAACAGCTGCAGAAGGCCATTGCTTTCCCATCCTGCATGTGATCTCTCAATGGCACCTGGTGGGCCACTGTGAGTAGCAGAGAGCTGGACTAGATGGACTCTGGTCTGATCCAGCTGGCTTGTTCTTATGTTCTTACCATGCAGTCTACCTTCTGAATTTTTGTTTTTCAGAACAGAGAATCTATATGTGTGAATTCTGAAGGAGTATCTATAAGTTGTATTTGAAACAGAGAATTTGAACTTTTGTGTGTTGTAGGACTACTGTATTGGAACTGTTTTGTGTTAGATTTTGGAAGACTTGTTCTTATGTTCTTGGATAAATTCCATAATACATAGTAGACAACTTTGGAGACATTTTGATTGAAAGATTGCTTTATTGTATCAGTACAGGGAGGGTGGTGGTGGTTCTCTGTCCCGGACAACACCACCATCAGGAATGATACGTTTTCAGCAGCAGCAGGGGGGGATTAATGCAACTGAAAAGACAAGGGAGAAAAACCCCAAAACAGTGGGGGAAAGGAAGCATGCGGAATGATTTCACAGAACGCGTCTCCAAGATGCAGGATCTGACCGCTGGGAAAATCTGCGCCAAACTGTGCACAGAGGAAAAGGCCAAAGGCTGAAAGCCAGTAGAAAAGGCAAGTGGCGTAGGAGGTTAAGAGCTCGTGTATCTAATCTGGAGGAACCGGGTTTGATTCCCAGCTCTGCCGCCCAAGCTGTGGAGGCTTATCTGGTGAATTCAGATTAGCCTGTATACTCCCACACACGCCAGCTGGGTGACCTTGGGCTAGTCACAGTTCTTCTGAGCTCTCTCAGCCCCACCTACCTCACAGGGTGTTTGTTGTGAGGGGGGGAAGGGCAAGGAGATTGTAAGCCCCTTTGAGTCTCCTACAGGAGAGAAAGGGGGGATATAAATCCAAACTCTTCTTCTTCTTCTGTATCTAATCTGGAGGAACCGGGTTTGATTCCCAGCTCTGCCGCCTGAGCTGTGGAGGCTTATCTGGGGAATTCAGATTAGCCTGTGCACTCCCACACACACCAGCTGGGTGACCTTGGGCTAGTCACAGCTTCTCGGAGCTCTTTCAGCCCCACCTACCTCACAGGGTGTTTGTTGTGAGGGGGGAAGGGCAAGGAGATTGTAAGCCCCTTTGAGTCTCCTACAGGAGAGAAAGGGGGGATATAAATCCAAACACTTCTTCTTCATTGCATGCCCTAGGGCAGAGGTCTGCAACCTGCAGCTCTCCAGATGTTCATGGACTACAAATCCCATCAGCCCCTGCCAGCATGGCCAATTGGCCATGGAATTGCAGTCTGTGAACATCTGGAGAGCCGCAGGTTGCAGACCCCTGCCCCAGGGAAACAAAGGCATCCTAGGAGAACAGCAGCCTCTCCCCTTTGCTTACCCCCAGGCCATAACTTCTCAGTAACTCATCAGCATTCAAAGATCTTGTGGCAACAACATTCCAGCGCAGTTGGCTAATTTTTCCACATTCTCGCTGGTCCAATTCAGTTTGGATTTCTGAAATGTGGCCCAATTCAACGCGGTATCAGTTTATTTCCTTATTAATTGTTTATTTATAGTCCACCTTTCTCAGTAATACTCCAGAGGGATTACAAAATCTGAGCGAGGGGAGGAGTGTAAGGCACACGATAAGCGGCGTGGTGGAACTGGATTCCCGAGTTATCTGGCAGATAAGAAATGCAAAAACTGGGTCACAAAAAATGAGAAAACACAGTAAGAAAAGTGTGATGCTCTCAGTAAAACGGTGGCTTAAACCGCAAACCTTGTTCGAAAAGGTTGCCAGGTGGGCCCTGGAGGTGTCCTGGAATTACAACTCGTCTCCAGACTTCAAATATCCATTATCCCGGAGAAAATGGGAGATTTGGAGGATGGAATCTATAGCATTATGCCAAATTTACTAAAATGTGTGTGGGAGAGGGAAATGCTCTGAGCACTCAGTTGAAGGTGAACCTGATGCCCACAGCATTTGCCCCTCCCAAACAAACTTTAGCAAAGTTGGCTGGTTCCTTTCAGGAGTCTCACACCTGCAGCCCTACAGGAAATAAGTGCCCCCACCCGGAGCAAGACCCCTACCAGAGTGCCTCCCGTTGAAACCTCTACCACAGAGCTAGCTGGGCATAACAGAAAGCCCAACTGAAGTCTATGGTGGGAAAAGCAATTTTTCCCACCACAGAACTTGCTGAAGAGCCTGGCAGATTCTGGGGAATTTGTGAGTGTGTAAGCACTGGCTGCACATTTTTGAAGATAGAGGCTCCAGACTTTCAAGGTGGCTCCAAGAGGTCTCCTGGTAATAGCATCCATGCTTGGTGAGCTTTGCTTTTTGGGGCACGAGTTGAGAGAGTTCTGACAGAACTCAGCCTGCAGGCTTCATGTGCAGGAGCGGGGAAACAAAATAAGTCTTTTGGGAGGCCATAAAATTGAACCCCCAGAAGCAAAGGTCTCCAAGCCTGGATGCTATTACCAGGAGGGCCTCCTGAGCCACCTTGAAAGTCTCGTGCCTCTATCTTCAAAAATGTGCAGCCTGCTCATACACTCAGAAATTCCCCATTGGCTACAATGGAGCAAAGTCACTGCAAAACAAAGAATCTTGGGCAAATTCCTTGGGGTGCCTGTCAGGAGTGTATTTTTAATTCTAGTGACACCAAAATTTCAGGGTATCACCTGGTAACTATTCTTATGATACCACCCAGGTTTGGTGAAGTTAGGTTCAGGGGGGCCAAAGTTATGGACCCTCAAATGGGTAGTCCACATCTCCTGTTAGCTCCCATTGGAAACAATGGAGGATGGGGCACCCCTTTTAGGGGTCCATAACTTTGACCCCCCTAAATCAAACCTCACCAAATTTGGGTGGAATCATCAGAACAGTCTCCGGATGACATCTTGTAATTTTGGTGCTGCTAGTTTTAAATATGCGCCCCCTGCAGGCCAAAAAACACCAAAAATGCCCAAAAAAGTCCAAATACCTTGCATTCAGATTCGTTCATATTTGGGCAGGACATATTCTGACCATTTTTGTCCAAATGTGCCCAAATTCACCCAGATTCTGTCCAAAGCTGGTATTTGTTTCAACCGAATCTCCAACCCTCGAAAGTGATGCTTTTTCAGGGGGACAGGGAATCCACCCCCAAACAGCATCACTTTCAATTTTGTTTTAACCGAGGACCCCAGATTCTCCCTTTAGGGTGGATTTAGAAGAAGAATCTGAGCTCCCTGGTTTAAACACCATTGAAAGTGATGTTATTTGGGGGTGGATTCCACTGGAGGTGTTTTGTGAAAGATGATGCTGACATTTGTTTGGTAAATGTTTTGCTGGAGGTGATTTGTGAGAGATTTACATGCTTAATTCCCACTTGCACTGGCTTGGAGCTGTTTCTCAGGCTAAGAACCTACCTCGTAGGGTTGGTGTGAGGACAGAATTAGGAAAGAGAGTTGGTGGGGAGAGAGCCATGTATGTTTTGCTGGGGGTGGGAGGTGTTTTTGTGAGCTGGTGCAAAAAATCATTGTTTGGTCATGGTGGGGGAGGGTGGCTGCCCATATGGGGGGGGGGGCGCCAGCTCAGGTTTTGTCTCCATGCTCCAGTTTGCCTAGATACGCCTCTGCTTTTATTAGTCCTAATTCTTCCCCCCAGCATTTTCAATGTATGTCCCTGGTTCTAGTATTGCGAGAAAGCTGTGCTTTCCCTTCTGGATTGACCCTTTGGATTGCTGACTGCCCACACGCTTGGTCCCCAGTGCTAATGTTGTGAGAACATTCAGTTCCTGCAGCATCACCACATAGATCCTACCTGCTTTTTTTAAAAAACCCTGCGTCATGTCAGATGTCAGATGTATTTAAACTCTTTCCCCTCCCCCAACCACATGCTGTTGGGATAGTGCAGGGGTCTGCAACCTGTGGCTCTCCAGATGTTCATGGACTACAAATCCCACCAGCCCCTGCCAGCATGGCCAATTGGTCGTGCTGCCAGGGGCTGATGGGAATTGTAGTCCATGAGCATCTGGAGAGCCACAGGTTACAGACCCCTGGGATAGTAGCATTGCTTCCATTTGCCAGTGCCTGTAAAGAATGAGGCATCCTAACGGAGATCCTTCCTGTTCAGAGCCATCTATTTGAGTCCCGGGTGAGTTGGGAGTCCAGCCCCGTGCCCTCTCAAACCCTCAGACTGTATTAACTTCGTTTATATCCTGTTTTTCTCCTCAACAGAAGCCCCAAAGCGGCTGATGTCATTCTCTGATCTTCTGCTTTATCTTCACAACAACACTGTGAGGGAGGTTAGGATGGAAATATGTGACCGGTCTGGTTCTGCAAGATTCCACAGCAGAGCAGGGACTCAAACCTGGGTCTCTGACATCCGACCTATCCTAACAATGGGTAGCAAACTCCTTGTTGGGAAATTCCTGGAGATTTTTTGGGGGGGTTGGAGGCTGGAGAGGCCAGAGTTTTGAGAAGGGATTTCAGGTGGGTATAATGCCCTATGGGCAGAGGCATACCAGGGGGAAATGGCGCCCAGGGCAACACCTGCTCCGGGCGCCCCCCCCCCCCGACACCACACGTACCTTAGCCAGCAGCTACCTGCCATGGGCCGCCCCTGAAGGAGCAGCCTGGCGGGGCTAGGCTGAGTGGCAGCCTACCCGGCATCCTCCACGTGACCCAATGGGGGCGCCTGGGGTCAATTCACCCCCCATGTCCCTCTGGCAGATATGCCACTGCCTAAGGGTCACCCTTTTTTCTCCAGGGGAACTCATCTCTGTAGTCTGGACAGGAGTTGTAATTCCAGGTGATCTCCAGGCCTCACCTGGAGGCTGGCAACCATAACCAATAGCCTACATAAGAACATAAGAACAAGCCAGCTGGATCAGACCAGAGTCCATCTAGTCCAGCTCTCTGCTACTTGCAGTGGCCCACCAGGTGCCTTTGGGAGCTCACATGCAGGATGGGAAAGCAATGGCCTTCTGCGGCTGTTGCTCCCGATCACCTGGTCTGTTAAGGCATTTGCAACCTCAGATCAAAGAGGATCAAGATTGGCAGCCATAAATCGACTTCTCCTCCATAAATCTGTCCAAGCCCCTTTTGAAGCACTGCGTCACTGCGTCCCACTGTCTAATTGGCCCGTTTCTCCTGGCATAAGAGGCATGACGTTTATTGAAAACCAGGAGTCCAGTTGTCTTTCCCGCGCCATGCTCCCCACTGGATTTCCCAGTGATATGCAGTCATCCTGATTTTATAGAGATCTTAATGAATTTCTTTTTTTGAATCTCATGTCAACAGTTCCAGCCACGGCATTCACAAATCTCATAAATAGGACAGCTGGTGGCAGCCTCAGACTGACAGGTGCAAATCAGCCCTGAATAGTTGGGTCTTCTTTGTCTTCCTGCAGGAACATTGTAACATCCTGCTTTTCCATCGCTGGGCAGGCAAACCCCAGGACACAGTTTTCTAGCACTGCAGTTCTTGAAATGGGGCCACGAGTCCCACTGATATCAATGGAGCTCCCATCATCTTAAGTGGTTTGTGGGTTTCAGCCAGCATGACTCAAAGGCATATTTTCAGAGCCTAGGCATGCCAGCAAGAGAGACTCACAGCACATGCGACATATGTGTCATCCTAACTGTCTCCAATCGCATAAAGTTCAAATGGATATATATTTTTTTCCCAGTGGGAAAATTACAGTAAGGGAAAAACCCTACAAAGACCTAATAAAAATAGATATGTGCCTCTAGTCCATTTCAAGATTCCTTTTACACCCTGCTGGGATTCAGCCTTTGACATTTTTTTAACAGGATGAAAATACAAAACGTTTTCCCCCTTTCAGATCGATACCCAAACGGCAACTGAAAGAAGTACTAAGTGGTAGGAGCAAGTCAAGGCAACGGATTGCAGAACGCAGCTTTTCGCAGGAAGGGTTTTTAAAAACTAACCTGGATAAACATCTCTTCTGCGAAAGCGAAGGTGTAGCTTTTCCGCCCTTGGTGCTTCAGCGCAGAACAGCCGCTCAAACCTGAAAGCCCAGTGCAATAAATGGGTTTGTGCCAATGGAGCAGCTTTGCAGATTGCGGGGTTATATTCGGAGTTTCTCAATATCTGAGTTCTCCAGCAGAATCAAGCTGCCCACGTTTACAAAAACCCTTTTGAATTCAAATTCTGCCTCCTGTCTCAGCTCAGCAACTTCCCGTGCGTGCTCAAGCAAGAGAGGGGGAGCAGGCAGACTGAAAAAGATGGGGCCCCATTTGCACAGAGGGTGGTCAGTCCCCAGGTGGTAGCTGGAGAGCTTCTAGATTACAACTGACCTCCAGGCAACAGGGGCCAGTTCACCTAGAGAAAATGGCTGCTTTGGAAGGTGGAATCGATGGCATTGTTCCACACTGAAGTCCCTCCCCTCCCTGAACCCTGCTATCCTCAGGCTCCGCCCGCAAAATCTTCAGGTATTTCCTAACCTGTAGCTGGCAGCCCCAGCCACAGACTCAAACATTATCTCTTCTGAGATCTAGCTTGATCATGTAGCACATAGGTGTCAAACTCGCGGCCCTCCAGATGTTATGGACTACAGTTCCCACCATCCCCTGCCAGCATGATGGGAACTGTAGTCCATAACATCTGGAGGGCCGCGAGTTTGACACCTGTGATGTAGCATTTCACCGGTTTGAGAACAGCTTGCTGATGCTACAGAACCCCTGGACACCTGCGGTATCACATAGTCCCGGATTTCAAGCATGCTACCTAGTGGCAGGGTAACATCCATAAGCAAAGTCCGATTGGTAGAGAACAGGATGTCATTTTCTATGCATAGACAATTTGGCATTCCCAAAAGCTGGTAAATAGTATAGACAGCAGTGTTGATTCATTAGGCTAAAATGCAATAACAGCCACACCAAATTCATAAAGTAAGCTTCTGGCCGGAACTTGCCATCAGCTGGAATATTCACCAAAAAAACGAAACATGGGAGGGCACCATGCGATTGTCTCATCATGGCCTGAAACTTGTATCTCTCCACCTGCCCCTCACCTCAAAACACTTATTTGAGAAGTAGATGGAGAAAAAGAAGAATTTGGATTTATATCTCCCCCTTCTCTCTTGCAAGGAGACTCAAAGGGGCTTACAATCTCCTTTCCCTCCCTCCCCTTCCCCCCCCCCACCACAACAAACACCCTGTGAGGAAGGTGGGGCTGAGAGAGCTCCGAAGAACTGTGACTAGCCCAAGGTCACCCAGCTGGCATTCATTCCACCTCCATTTCATCCTCAAAACAACTCTGTGAGGGAGGTTAGGTTGCGAGAAAGTGACTGGCCTAGAGTCACGCAGCACTCTGCCCACTATCACCAATCCAATCTGACAGTAACCACTAAAGCCACGCGGTCTCTCTTAGGTGTACCGATTCGGTGGAAAGAATCTCACATTACGCCCAGTGGTGGGATCCAAAAACTTTAGTAACAGGTTCCCATGGTAGTGGGATTCAAACTGTGGTGTAGTGTCAGTGGGGCTGGGCGGGGCATGACGGGGGCATGGCCGGGCATTCTGGGGGCGGGGCATTCCTGGGCGGGGCTGTGGCAAGGACGCAGCCGCTGCGTCGGTCCTTGGGCGGGAAACGAATGCACGCCGGTGCAGGCTGCCACGCATGCCGGTGCACCTCCTGCTAGACTGCTTCAAGTTCTGCGCGCTACTGCTGAGAGGAGGGGCTTAACTAAGGCAAAAATCACGTGGCAAAATCACCAATTAGTAACCCCCTCTTGGCACACACAAATAATTAGTAACCTACTCTTGGGAACCTGTGAGAACCTGCTGGATCCCACCTCTGATTACGCCACTTTAGCAACCATGGCTGTGAGCAATTTTAAGCTACTTATGGAGTTTCAAACAGAAGAAGGCTAGTTCCTCTTTTCTTTCAGGCATGTAGGCTAATATCAGAGAAAGCAGATATTCAGAATACCCTGACCAGGATACCCCAGGGGTAGCTAATCTTGTCAGATCTCGGAAATTAAGCAGAATCACCCCTGGGGAGTACTTAGCTGGGAGGCTCCAAGGAATAACAGGGCCATAATGCGGAGGCCCTGGCATGTGTACAGGGTCAGATGTGACAGCAAAAAAAAACAAATTAGGACTATTCCAAATGTCACACAGTGAGCAAGCTGCTCTGAATAATAATAATAATAATAATAATAATAATAATAATAATAATAATAATAATAATAATAATAATAATAATAATAATAATAATAATAATAATAATATTTACAATCTACTTTCCCTTCCCCCTCCCCCATAACAAACACCACATGAGGTGGGTGGGGCTGAGAGAGTGTTTTCGCTGTTTTATATGAGTTTTAAGTTATTTTATTGATGATTATGGGATGGAGCCTATGTATTTATATTTTGTGTATGACTTGCTCCTGCCTGACGTTGAATTGTGTTGTTCACCGCTCGGAACCCTTTGGGGATCGGGCGGTATAAAAATTGAAGAAATAAATAAATAAATAAAACTGTGACTAGCCCAAGGTCACCCAGCTGGCATGTGTTGGAGTGCACAAGCTAATCTAGTTTCCCAGATAAGCCTCCACAGCTCAAGTGGCAGAGCAAGGAATCAAACTTGGTTCTCCAGATTAGAGTGCATCTGCTTGTAACCACTACACCATGCTGGCTCTCAGTGCACCCATGTGTCTATTAAGTTATTAGCAGTCCTTTTACTGATCAGAGCAATTTGCAGATTTCACACTGCCGGGATGAGAGACGGACAGCAAAGTCCCTCCCTTCCTTTACACAGTCCTGGTAGCTCCAAAGGCAAGGTAGCTCTTGTTCACTTCTACAAAGTCCCTCCACAACGCATGTGAACCTATTTGAACACAAACCAATTCAGATAGAAGATTCTGGGCATCTGATATGAAAAAACAAAGGAAAAGACCCAAACCGGCAGGTACCTGCCATGAAAACTTAGTTTAAACCAAGGACGTTATATATGCTGTGTGAACCAGTACAGAAAATGTCACAACACATAAGCAAATGTTTCAACGAGGGAGAAAAATTGAGGGAAGATGAGCTTCACTCTATTTTGCCTTCTCGGTCAGTTTTCTGTAAGCACAGAAATGTGGCAGGAATTGCACAGGGTTTGGGGGGGGGGGGATCGCAAAACACCAGACAGAAATCTCTCCCCCGCCCAAAAATATATATCAAAACTGCAACTCTACCCGTATCATAAACACAACACCAGGGGTTGATTTTAAAATTAAATGCACACTCTCCTTAACATCTGACAGAAACTTCAAGTTGCAAATGTACGAAAAAGCCATGGGCACAGCACTCAACTCAGCGCAGGAAGAGAGAGGTGGAATGCACATGCTAACAAATGGAAGACGGACATACATGGGCAAGCGGTCAGACCCCTCCTCCCGCTAAGAGGTGCCATGGCGGCAAGAGGGCCAAAGGCAAGATGCTGCTCCCCACAAAAACGGAGGCCTCTCAGAAAATGTTGGGATCCATTTCGTGTGTCAAGGCTTGGTTGAACTTCTCCCCTGGCCCTAGGACTGGTGTACCTGGCTAAACAATGGGGCCAGCTAATCCCATCACCCTAAGGTGGTTCAATCAGTGAACTGAGAAGACCAATGTTTATCCTACCTGCACCCATCCCAGCAATCAGTCAGTAGTCAAGAGAATAGTCCAGGTGTTCTTTTGGGTCCTGATAACTCATCAAACCTCTCCTATCTATCTTTTTGTTGGAACCCCGGAAAAGCAATCAGTTTCCTCTTTTGTTCTGTTTTCCCTGGACGCCTGTCCCTTCAAGACTGGTATGAGCCTATCGTCCATCCCAGAAACCCGAACCAACCTTCTCCTTTCCTTCTAAGTTGGCTCTCCCATGCTTTGTGTGGGTGTTCATTGCTTAAAACCTATTTCTTGTTGGTAATCTATCTTTGGCCCTCCATTTTCAAACTCCGTAATTTTAAATGTGACACAAGCTCTTTCGTTCATCTGAGAGCTTCTACCCTGCGGACTCTCCCGGTAGACATAAGCCGCAGATTCCAGTTGCTTCCTCTTGCTCTCTATTTCCAGCTAATTCCTCCAAGGGGCTTCTCACCAGAAAAGAGGCAGGTGGGCCAGAACTAGGGTTGCCAATCTCCAGGTGCAACCTGAAAATATCCCTGAAATACAGAGATCAATTCCCCTGCAAAAAGCAGCTGCTTTGGGGGGCCAATTGATGGCATTATATCCCGCTGAGGTTCCTCCCTAAATCCTAGACCAGTGGTGGCGAACCTTTGGCACTCGTGATGTTATGGACTACAATTCCCATCAGCCCCTGCCAGCATGGCTAATTGGCAGGGGCTGATGGGAACTGTAGTCCGTGAACCTCTGGAGCACCACAGCTTGGCCATCCCTGACCTACGTCCACAGGCTCCACTGCCAAATCTCCAGGAATGTCCCAACCTGAAGTGGAAAATCCAACAGCCTTGTGAGAAACACGAAGGTCCCAGTAACTCTTTGCTATGCTAAAAGTTAACGCTGACAGGAGCCTCGCAAATCTTTTTTCCAGCCTGATTTTGAAAGGCAAGCTGACTCCACAGAGTCCAAGGTCAACCTCTCGTCTCTTGCTGGGAGGGGAAAGAGCTCCCATCAAAGGAAGCCGCAGCCTCCGACACCTGAAACTTCTGAATGCGTCATCAATCAATGCTAAGTGAGTTCAGTTCATAGGAAACTGGTGGCAAAAGACGGGAGCAAGAAACTAGCGCAAAGGCAGCCGGGCCAAAACAAAGGCCGTCACCGCCTGCAGCTCTCCCGCAGGATGACCTTCAGCTCGGCTTCCACTCCGAGTTAGAAAACACGCGGCTTCCAAACGTGCCCCCTGGCAGCCTGAGGAGGCACTAAGGTACAATGAGTCACACAGAGAGTGCATGATCAAAGATGTGTGCATATGTGTTTGGTTGCTTCCTGCACACCCTACTGGATGAGGAGGCCCAGGGCTATAATGAAGGAAACTTGCCTTTCCCACACAGAGTTTCCAGGTCTCTGGACGGGCGAGAGACTGTAACATGTGGCAGCTGTCCTGTTAAATTTCGAATTTCATAATCATGGAGTTGGAAGAGACCTCAAGTCCAACCCCCTGCAAAGCAGGAACACACAATCAAAGCACTCCTGACAGATGACCACTGGGCTTCTCTTTAAAAACCTCCCAAGAAGGAGACTCCGCCACACTCCGTATTCTGCGGCTCCAGCAACTGGGACCAGGAGTGATGGATTCAAGGAGCAGGAAAAGAGATTCCACCGAAACATCAGAAAGAACTTCTTGACAGTAAGGGCTGTTTGACAGGGGGATGCACTGCCTCGGAGTGTGGCGGAGTCTCCTCCTTTGGAGGTTTTCAAAGAGTCTAGATCCATGGTGGCGAAGCTTTGGCACTCCAGATGTTATGAACTACAATTCCCATCAGCCCCTGCCATCAGCCAATTGGCCATGCTGGCAGGGGCTGATGGGAATTGTTGTCCATAACATCAGGAGTGCCAAAGGTTCGCCACCACTGGTCTAGATAGCCATCTATCAGGAGTGCCTTGATTGTGTGTTCCTGCTTTGCAGGGGGTTGGACTTGATGGCCCTCGGGGTCTCTTCCAACTCTAGGATTCCATGATTCCACTTCGGAGATCTATAAACACACACCCTCTTCTCGAGAATGACAGATTGGGGGAGGGGATTTGTTGAAGAGAAGCTTGGGGTTGTTGAAGAGAAGCTGTGGCTCAGCATGGGTACATCTGCTTGGGATGCAGGAGGCCCCCCAGTTCAGTCTCTGGTATCTGCCATTAAAAAGGTTGCAGATGTTGCAAAAGACCTTGAGAAGCCACTGTCAGTCAAGCAGACAGTACTGACCTTGACGGACCAAAGGTCTGAGGCAGCTTCATGAGTATAAGATCAGAAGCTTTTATTTAATGGCAGCCCTGTAGGGTTGCCAGGCAAGAGACGTTCATCAGATCTGGTTTGCCACTGACTGCTGCTGCGTCAGGCCCCAGGTATTCCTTGGAGGTCTCCCATCCAAATATTTGCCAGGGTCAAGGCTGAAAGTGTGTGACCAGCCCTAAGTTGCCCAGCAAGATTCGAACCTGGATTGTCCACATCCTAACCCTCTCTTTAAAAACTGGATCACGCCGGCTCTCTCAGAAACTCTAACCCAGTGGTTCTCAACTTGTGGGTCGCGACCCCTTTGGGGGCCGAACGACCCTTTCACAGGGGTCGCCTAAGACTCTCTGCATCTGTGTTCTCCATCTGTAAAATGCATAAATGTTAGGGTTGGGGGTCATCACAACATGAGGAACTGTATTAAAGGGTCGCAGAATTAGGAAGGTTAAGAACCACTGCTCTAACCTAAGGGAATTTTTATCCTACCCTTCCTCTAAGAAGGTCAGGGTAACACATGTGGTTCTCTCTTTCCTCATCATACATACACAACAGCCTGGTGAGATAGTGTAAAACATCACTGACGCAAGTTGACCAGCAAGAGGGACGGCGAGAGAAGTGTGGTATTCGAGCAACTATTTTGCTCTCTGAAGCTGTTGCTATATTTTTACTCTGTGTACTGCAAGTTGTGCAATAATGATCTTCTTATTGTATTTGGAATTCTTGACACACACCGGTTTTATGCCTAATGAAGGTTTTGGATTTGGATTTGGAACTATTTTGCTCTCCACACCCCAAAAGTGGTACTTTTAACCCATGACTACCCAAGTATTTGGCAGAGGTGTACCAACAGGAAATGGCAGCCGGGGCAAGACCCAAAATTGCACCCCCTCATACCTTGCTGCACGGTGCAGGGATTCCATAATAGGCCTGTAGCCAGGAGGCCATGTAGAACCACTGTAAGGGCTTTTGCACCAGAACCATGTGATTAAATTGGAAATAGCACCACAGGGACATGTGACACCACATGTCCCTTTGGCAGATATGCCACTGGTATTTGGCATAGTGTTTTGCAAACAGTTTGGTTAAATGCTTATCAATTTGCACTAGGAGTAGACACTGACAGTCTGGAAAAGACAGGTCATCATTGTACTAATGGCAACAAAACAGGGGTGCAAAAGGAAAGAAGAACTGAAAACCTGAGCACCCCTAGAAGAGGAAGGATCCTGGTTCTCACTGGTGTCATTTGCTTTGTCTGTCCCTCCCTCATTACTCCATCTTGCCCTTCTTTCAACCAGTTCCTGACTGAGAGGTATAACAGGGGAGCAGCCCTCAAGCCAACTTGGTGATTGTAATAGCTCAGTTCAGGCATCACACAAAACCACAATTTAATTAAACTAACTGTGGTTAGACGGTCTGAAAGCAGGCCGCTCCATTAACTATGCTCAGTGACGGTCTATCAAGCCAAGATCAGTTTATTACTCTGGCTAATTTTAACTGTGTTTGTGTGTTACGTCTGATGTGGTCACTTTTGACTTCATTCGGATTTTATTTATTTAGATTTCTACCCCACTTTTCTTTTCCATGGGGATACCAGCAGCCTCTGACAACCTCTTTCCCCTGGTTTCCATTTTATTCTTGCAACATCAACCATGTGAGGTAGGCTCTATGCTTTCACGCTATGTCTGAAGTGAACCACTATTTGAGAGAAGGCATGGTGTGTAGCATGGTGTAGTGGTTAGGAGTGGCGGACTGTAATCTGGAGTACTGAGTTTGATTCCCCACTCTTCCATGTGAACAGCGGACTCTAATTTGAGGAACCAGTTTTGATTCCTGGTCCTCTCCATGAGCAGCAGACCCTAATCTGGAGAATCCGGTTTGATTCCCCGTTCCTCCCCATGAAGCCTGCTGCCATCTTGGGACAGTCACAGTTCTCTCAACTCTCAGCCCCATCTACCCCTGTTGTGGGGAAGGGGAGACATGACCCGCAGGGAGAAACATAAGCGGACTTAGCACAGTTCTGCTTGCATAAGATCTTGAGCACAGCAGCAAGGGCTTTCCTTACCATACATTACAGTGACCAGGAATCAGTTGCCCGAGATCTTGCAGAAGCACAAATGCAAGTGGGGACACAGTAAGTCTGACTTAGCACAACTGGACATTTTGTGCCAGATCTAATCTGTTGTGCATTTGGCTTAGGGAGTGACATGGTTTCCCTCAATTCTACAACACTAGTTTTGAGTATTTTGCTGGTGATGCTTTTGTGCTGCTGGTTTTTGTTGATGTTACTACTTCATCTGCCATCACATTTACAACGTGACGAATTTTTGGCACAAGTACTATATCAGCCAGACCTGTTCTAGTCAGATCTAGCCAAGTGCTGCAGAGACAAAAAAGAGTTAAATGTACATCCCCCTTTTTCTCCTGTAAGGAGACTCAAAGGGGCTGACAATCTCCTTTCCCTTCCTCCCCCACAACAAACACCCTGTGAGGTAGGTGGGGCTGAGAGAGCTCCGAAGAACTGTGACTAGCCCAAGGTCACCCAGCTGGCGTGTGTTTCAGTGCACAGGCTAATCTGAATTCCCCAGATAAGCCTCCACAGCTCAAGTGGCAGAGCAGGAAATCAAACCTGGTTCCTTTAGATTAGAGTCAACCTGCTCTTAACCACTACGCCTCTGCTGCTCTCAGTGGGAAAGAAGAATACTAGAGAAAAGTAGATGGGAACAGATGAGAAAGAAGAGTAGGTATTAGAAAAGACTAGAGTAGTAGATTTGATAAGGCGAGTAAAAACACAGAGCTTAATCCTGTCTCTTTTTCCTAGGAAGGAAAAGAACTGGAGCAGCTGACTCCCACTAGAGGAACAGGAAGTGGAAGAAAAATTGTTCCTGCTCCCCTGTACCAAGGTGTGGGAATCACCCACTCAAGTTGTCCTCCTGCCTTCAAGGGGAGAACTGCTCTTGCAATACAAAGACACAGGCATGAGACCAGCAATACAACAGGAACAAAACTGTGAAATAAACACAGCTCCCTGATGTAGAAGCACAATGAATCATTTGCTCTGCTGTTAGCTATGAGATTCCTAAATGCTGATGTCTCTGCAAACATATGCACACAAGATAGGGGAAAAGTTAGCTGTTTGTTGGTTTACTGGAACAAAAATTCATGTGCAGAATGAAACATCTTTACTCATGTATTATGACTATTATGAATAGATCAAATGAATCTATATCTATAAACGCGAAACACCACTGACTGACTCACTGACTCATCAACAGAACTCAAAAACCACCGAAGCCACACAAATGGTGAAATTGAAAATACTCCAGTTTGTTCCCACGTGCATCCCGGGTATGTGCTCACTAAGAAAGGATTTCCCAAAATATTCACTTCTACTCGATTTATTACCTATTTACTGTTTTCACTGCTTATCTCTACAGCCCATCTGCATTCAGAACATCTCCACAAGACAGAACCAACCTCTTCCGTCATTCACAGACATTTCTATAAGGGATGACAGTTCAACCACCACCAGCTGTACGTCCCTTCACCAACTGCACTCTATCACCTCCTTCCACAACGCATGTGAACCTATTTGAACACAAACCCATCAGTCCACAGACAGGCTGTGAGGAAATATGCTGCATGCCACCCCAAAGTTCACAAACAGGCGGCAAAAAATATGCTGAATGTCACCCTGAAGTTAACAGACAGGCTGTGAAAAAGTACTCCTCCATCCACCCTCACGTTAGCAACCCCGCTACAGCCAAATACTATCAAAACAGATTACAAACCACACTATCACCTTGGACTACTAAACGTTTGTTGGGTTTTGCATATGGACATCAGATTGCTTACTATGGAGACAAGTTTATTGCTCTCGGCCTCCGAATTTGCGCCCACAATGTGCTTAGATGTAGCCGTTAACTCACAGGTGGCGGATGAGTCCCCAGGAATGTGCTGCGGTGGCGGTACAGTCCAGCTCCCCTGCCCTTCAACCCTACCCTGAACACTCTTCTACAGCCCTTCTCTACTCATCAGTTAATCCAATGGCAGAAACACTTCCTTTCTGCATCCCGAAAATACATGCGAAAGCTGCTTCCAAATGGCAGTCTTTTGGAGCCCACCAGGTGGAAAGGAGAGCAATAACACTGTAATTGCATTAGAAAAAGACGCACTACAGGTAAGCTGCTGCAAAGATATCGAAAACAAACACATCAGTGATCCACAGTATGGAGGCTGTGAGGAAATATGCTGCATGTCACCCCAAAGTTCACAAACAGGCGGTAAAGACAGCCCGGAAACCACACAGCACCCAAGTACAAAGGTTCCGCTATAGACATTTTTGTGCATTCCCTAAGCAATGCACAAAATGAAATGCCAATTTGGAAACTTTAATGGAATAAAATTGGAAATAATGTTAATTTTTTTTTAATTGGGGGGAACACAAACCCCTCTATTCTGCAGTGAGAAAACACTTGTCAAAATGGACAGTGTAAAAAAGTCTAATTTCCACAAAACAATTCATATTTTTTCCAGTGGAAAAACTGGGAAATGTGGTGACACAATGGGGAAAAAACCCTTCTTATTCTGGAGAAACTGACCACACTTTCCAAGATTCTTAAAATGTCACTTCTGCATTAGCAACCTGGTTTCATAGAAATGCAGCCACGCCAGCAGCAAACTTATCCACAGGAGTCTCAAGATTGACAAAAGGGAAATAAATGTAAAGGGGCTGAATGGTTGCTGTCGTTTTCTCGTTTATATTTATTTATTAAAACCGATATCCTGCCTTTCCTCTTGGGTCCAGGCGGCTTACAATAACAGTTCAAACATTTCTAATTGAAACCAAAATGAAACAACAAACCCAAAATCTCCCCTCTCAAGACACCCCTGACAATTAGACCCCTCGAAAAGACTTGGCAAACGCCTTGTGTTGCGTCCTGAAGATCTGCAAGGAAGATCCCCCTCCCCTTTTCAGGGAGCCCATTCCACAGAGCTGCTGAGTGACGGGATAGCCAACAGTTGGCTGTCCAACAACCATAGATGGTGCACAAAAGCATATGGAAAGAAACGGTCATTTAGATATGTGGGTCCCAGAATGTGAACTCCTTTAAAAGTCATAATGAGTGTCATGAATTGAATTCAGAACCAGATTGGCAACCAGTGTAGCTGTTTCAAAATGGGGGACATGTGTTCCCTACATCTGGTACTTTTTGGAATGATTATTTACCGTGTTCCCCTGAAAATAAGACTGGGTCTTACATTAATTTTTGCTCCAAAAGATGTGTTCGGGCTTATTTTCAGGGGATGTCTTATTTTTTCCCCATGGTCACCCGCCACGTGACCAGATAGAGCTGCACTGGGAAATCTATAACTAGGGCTTATTTTTGGAGTAGGGCTTATATTTCAATCATCCTTCAAAAATCCTGAAAAATCATGCTAGGGCTTATTTTCAGGATAGGTCTTATTTTTGGGGAAACAGGGTAAAAACAGCTTAGAAGCTACTTATTCTCCAATGTGGGTCTCCACATAAAAGATACTTGTTTTAGATCTATTAATTGCAGGCTAACTTGGGCACCGAATGCTGTAAATGACCTTTCCTTCTTCCCTGAGCACTACCATGATCTATACCAGTGGTTCTCAACCTTCCTAATGCCGTGACCCTTTAATACAGTTCCTCATGTTGTGGTGACCCCCAACCCTAACATTTATCCGTTTTACAGTTGGAGAACACTGATGCAGAGAGTCTTAGGCGACCCCTGTAGTGCTAAGGCTTCATTCGAATCCCCAAAGGGGTCGCCGCTAACCCACAAGAAAGTTGATGAGAAGAACACAGCTGATCTATACGGACCGTGAAGATCAGCATCCTAAGCATATATCAAGTACAATAGGCAAAGCTTGGCACAGACATAACAGGGATGCTTCTTCTTCTGAACTGGATTGTCCTTTTGCTGAAGAACCACCTGCTATGGCAAGAATAATTTTGGAATAGTAGAAATAGACTGGACAGAACTTGATGACTGTTCTCCATGTACCAAAAAATGGCAGAATAAGTTCCAAGAACAGGAAACAATGAAAAAAAAAATTAAATTCTAGATACAGATGCCAGAACTCCATCTGACTTTATGATCAGTTTATTTTTAAATATACATCCTGACTTGTGTGTGCGTGTGTGTGTGTGTGTCTGTCTGTCTGTCTGTCCTTCAAACCAGCTGACCAAGACCTGGATTCCTGACTTCCACTAATCAACATTCCAGTAGAACAGTTTAACCCGGGTGTCTGCAACCTGCGGCTCTCCAGATGCTCATGGACTACAATTCCTATCAGCCCCTGCCAGCATGGCCAATTGCTCTGCTGTTAGCTATGAGAACTAGACATAATGGCTATGCTGGCAGGGGCTGATGGGATTTGTAGTCCATGAACATCTGGAGGTCATGAGGTTGCAGACCCCTTCGCTTCCTTAACCTCTTTTAACCTATAAAATGAGCAATCTCAAGGTGCATCCGAGGAACCCAGAGAGAGAGAGTTTCTGGTAAACTGGGAGGGAAGAACCAAGTTACAATGAAAATGAAGTCAAGTTTGACCTGTGAGCCTCAGAAAACAATCTAGACAAGCCTGTGGTAGATGAGCAAGTGTTTAAAGGAAATGTCTCACTGGTTCCTTCTGCTTAGACATAACATCGAGTCAGAAAGGCAAACAATGGAATAAGAGAGATAAAAATTGCCAGATGCTATTTAACAACAAAGAAAGGCTTTACTCATTGTGCAGAGGGTTTCGAGCCAGAAGTTGGAAAATGGATGGTTCTTCCATGTGAAGTATGTTTTGCCTCGTCCTCTCCTGTTGTAGCATAAAACGTGACTTATCTTCAAACTATGAAAACATTTCTACCTGGTTTATTCTGTGCATGGTGCTTTCTGCTACTGCCACGACACTTAAAAATGCAGTTACAATTTCCCTTAAAAACAGCCATACTCCTAAAAAGTGCTTTAGAACGATAAAGATAATAGATTTCTAATACCTTCTAAGCCATGGATTTCTGCTGAGAGCATGCCAAGATCTCTTCAATTTTCAAGATCCCCCCCATTTTTAAAAAACACAGCAGACTTACTGAAAAATTGAAACACTAAAATATGCAGTTTTAAGGCGAGATATGGTGACTGTAACTGACTAACCACTGTCCAGAATGCTTATAATGAGGAAAGCAGCACTTCTAGGAACTGCACATATTCTACGCAAATACCTCTAATATCCTAGGTCCTTGGGAAGGACTCGATATTCAGAGATGAATTCCAGACACTTGTGCTGTGTTGTTATGTGTATAATGATGATGATGATGTTGTACCACTGGATTTGTGCTTTGATTTGCTATGACAAACTAACATGGCTGCCCCTCGACAACATCAGCGTAAACAGTCTTTCAAGCTGTGACCTCCTGCAGTGCGAGATCATGGCAGAGGTAGCCAAAGTCCCACAGCCCAAACATCCCAACTAAACATTTCCCAGTCATCACTAATCTCCAAAAGGTCTGTCTCCGTCTGCAGCTGTGATAGTCGTCACATGACTAGTTAACACGAGCAGGTCCTTCTAGAAGCGAAGTCCACCTGTTCTTTTTTCTACTGGCTCACTCTGCTTTGTGGAGGCATGCCAAAAGAAGGAAGTCTCAGCCTGCAAGAGCTCGACAGTCGCTGGGGAATAAGGAACTGAAACCTGAAACAAGGTGTCTCCAGCTTACCCTGAAGCAGCAGTGATGGTTCAGGTCAAAGAGAGGCTCATTCTGCACATGCAGAATAATGCACTTTCAAACTGCTTTCAGTGCTCTTGAAGCTGTGCGGAATAGCAAAATCCACTTGCAAACAGTTGTGAAGGTGGTTTGAAAATGCATTATTTTGCGTGTGCGGAAGGGGCCAGAGAGTCCCCATTAAGGGGCAAATGTTTCTCGCTTCTCTTGTTGCATATACTTAGACAAACAGTGCCCTAGAATCTGCTGGCTTCTCTTGCGCTACACAGCAACAATGCACTGTTTCCGTTTATGACCAAATGCATCCTTGTGCACTATGTATTTCAGCTCTTTGGTGCAATCGGTTCAGCCTTGAGTCCAGTTATTTAATAATGAAAACAGCCAGGGACATAGGTGTGTGTGTGTGTGGGGGGGGGGGGTCACGAGTTCAGACCCCTCCGGTGCATATCGACTGGCACTACGGTTTTATTGAGTTTAAAATGGTTACATAATGTCTAAACCTATTACAATGGAAGTAATAAAAAACAGAAACAAAAAACAAATACAGAAATTAAAATCTTATTGCTCTATCTTTCCTCTAATCCAACCACTTCCTAAATAAGTTTACACAAATAGTCCTCGTCTCGTTAAACATCCAGTGACTTCACAAGTGATCTCTGTTGCTGTTATCTTCGTCCAATATATTGCTGTTATTAACTGTCCTTCTAGGTTTTAAAAGGAAAAGAGAGATCAAATACTTACAGTCTCAATCTATACAATAATAAAGTAATATCCTCCCTATTCCTGCATTTATTTTACTATCTTATAGAATTGCATACATATCTCTTAATACAATGTATATATTGGGTATAATTATATATGCTTCTTCATTTACTTTTTCCATCCAAATACAATAAGTACGGTTGCCAAATTTCGTTATATTTTTCCGGGTTGTCTCTCAGGATCCATGTTAATTTATCGCAATTCATTAGTTCAAAAATCCTTTTTTCCCATTTCACATATTTTATAGATTTAACATTTTTCCAATTTTGAGCTATTTCTAATCTTGCCGCTGTAATTAGGTAAAGGAAAAGCGACATGTTTTTTTTAATTGTATTATCATTTGTGATTCCCAAAATAAATATATCCGGTTTCCTTTTTAATTTAATTTTGAAGATTTTGTTTATTGTGTTGGTCACCTTATTCCAAAATTTGGCCACTTTTTTGCAGTTCCACCACATGTGGAGAAGTGTTCCTTCATGTTTTTTACAATTCCAACATCTAGAGTTGGAATTTTTATTTATCTTTGCCAATTTGATGGGGGTATAATGCCATCTGTAAAATGTTTTATAAAAATTTTCTTTTAGATTTTGGCAACAAGTAAATTTGCTATAATTTTTCCATAAGGTCTCCCACTCTTCCAAACTTATTTCTTTCTTTATATCTTTGGCCCATGAAATCATATTTACTTTAACAATTTCTTTTTCCGTTTTGAACCTTAATAACAAATTATACATTTTTTTTACTATATTACAATCATTTTTGAGTAAATTTATATCTAATTCTTCGTCTTCTTTTGCAAAGTTCCAGTTTGTTTTGTCTTTCTCAAAAATTTCTTTCAGTTGTCTATATGTGAACCATCCACATTTAATTCCCTCTTGATTAAGTTCCTCTCTTTCTTTTAATACCTTATTTGAGTTCGTTTGTTTAAGTGTTTCTTTGTATATAGGCCATTTTTTTAAATCTGCGTGTTCCTTATTTTGAATTGTTTCAGATCTTGAAATCCAAGTAGGTGTTTTTTGGTAAAAAATATGTTTGTATTTGTTCCACACCCTCCCTAGCGGTTTCCTTATTTTATGTGCATTGAAGTTCCGATAGTTTTTTGTTTGTTCTATTGGCCATAGAAAATCATGCCAGCCTCTCATTAAATTAAAACCCTCTAAAGTTAATAAATGGTTGTTGTCCAATGAGATCCAGTCCTTAATCCACAAGATGGCATTTGCTTCGAAATATGTATATAGGTCCGGTACATTCAACCCACCCCTTAATTTGGAATCGATCATGTTTGTATAGTTTATCCGGGGTTTCCCTTTTCCCCAAACAAATTTCATAATTTCTTTTTGCCAATCTTGTATCGGTTTTTTTGATAGAATTATTGGTAAGTTTCTAAATAGAAACATCATTTTGGGGATTACATAAGTCTTTATTATATTTATTCTTCCTAGAAGGGACACTGATATATTATTCCATTGATTTAACATAGATTTAATTTCTTTCCAAATTCTAACGTAGTTGTCCTCAAATAAGTAATTGTTTTTTCCTCTAAGCCAGATTCCTAAATATTTAACTTTGTTTGTCAATTCGTATCCCGTTAATTGAGAAATTTCTTCTTTTTCCTTTTGCGGTATGTTTGCTGTAAGAACTTTTGTCTTTTCTTTGTTGATTTTTAATCCTGCCATTTCTCCAAAGTCTTCAATTACCTTGGTAATTTTATTTAATTTATCATTCGTAGGGTCTTCTATAATCATTGTGACATCGTCCGCGTATGCTTTATATTTATAACTCTGTCCTTTTAAACTTATCCCTTTCCATTGTTCCACCAAGTTCATCTTCTTAAACAAAATTTCTATATAAATTATAAAGAGTAAAGGAGACAGGGGGCATCCCTGTCTGGTGCCTTTGGTGATTGGGAAGATTTTGGATGCATTTTTGTTTATTATTAATTGTGCTTCTTGATCTGAGTATAATTTGTCAATTGCTGTAAAAAATTTCCCCTGTATTCCCATTTTTCTAATTATTTCTTTCAAAAAACTCCAATTTACGTTGTCGAAAGCTTTAGCTGCATCCAAAAATATTATAGCCGCTTTTTGGTCGATCTTTTTTTCCAAATATTCTATCAGATTTACCAAAATCCTAATGTTATCCTTAGTTTCCCTGTTTGGTAGGAAACCCGATTGGTGGATATTTATATAATTTCTCAAACATCCCTTGAGTCTTTTGGCTAAAATTGAGGTGAAAATCTTATAGTCCTGATTCAACAATGAAATAGGTCTAAATTGTTTTTTGGTTATTTCTTCGTTTTTCTCTTTAGGTATAAGTATTATATTTGTTGAGGACCATGATTTAGGGGGATTCCGTCCCTCTAGTATTTCATTGAAAGTTCTCTCCAAAATTGGGGCAATTATTTCTGCAGTGATTTTATAAAATTTGTCAGTTATACTGTCTGGTCCCGGGGATTTATCTTTCTTTAAATTTTTGATGGTTTCCAAAATTTCTTCTTTAGTAATCGGATTGTTTAAGGTGTCTTGTATTTCTTGTTTAATTTGTGGAATCTCAATATCTTTTAAATAATTTTCTATTTCTTGCTTACTAGGGTTAGAGGTTTCTTTATATAAGTTGGCGAAATAATTCACCAAAGTCTCCTCGATCTTACTTTCCTCCATTATTATTTTTCCATCGTCTTTTAATTTCCAAATTAGTCTATCATTTGATTGTTTTTTTAACTTATTTGATAACCATTTCCCAGGTTTGTTCGCCCATTCAAAATTTTTTTGTTTCAAATATTTCAAATTTTTCGCTATTTCGTTTGTGTATTCACTCTCAAGTTGGTGTTTAATCTTATTTCTTTCTCTTTCTATTTTTTTGTTGCCCGGTCTCTTTTTGAGCTCCTGTTCAATTTTAATTAATTGTTGTTGTAAGGTATTTTGTTTTAGTCGTTTCTTTTTGTTATATCTTACGTTCATAGCTAATAATTCTCCTCTAGTGGAAGCTTTCAGGGCGTCCCAGATCACCATTATATTCTCTACAGATTTTTCGTTAATTTCTATAAATTCCTTTGTTTTTTGGGTCAGGTCTTTTTTATAATCATCTATGTTTAGAACGAAATCATTTATTCTATGTTTCATCATTTTCTTTCTAATGTTTAACTTCCATACCACTGGGCTGTGGTCCGAAATAGAGCATTCTAAGATCTGGATATTTTCAGTACGCATCGTTAATTCCTTTGTTGCCCATACCATATCGATTCTGGTGTAACATTTGTATCTGTGCGAATAATAAGTATAGTCTCTTTGATTATTTTTGCATTCTCTCCACACATCTTTCATTTTTGTTTGGTCCAGCATATTAAAAAATGACTTTGGTAGCTTGTTTGTGAATGTACATTGTTTACCCTTCCTATCTATATTAGGGTCTACCAACCCGTTAAAGTCCCCCATCAATATTTGATCTTCACATATATTTTGTAGCAATTCATCTTGTATCTGACTATAAAATCTACTTTTTCTATGGTTTGGGGCATATATTCCTATTATCAGTATTTTTTTCCCTTCACATTTGATTTCCACTCCTATATATCTTCCTGCACTGTCACTAAATCTTAATACCGGATTCAATTCCTCCTTTACGTAGATCACCACTCCTTTTTTCTTTTTCTTAGAGGAGGAGTGAAAAAATTTACCCAAGCCTTTATATTTTAGAAATTTTTCATCCTGTCTCCTAATATGCGTTTCCTGGAGACAGGTAATTTCTGGGTGTAATTTCTTAACATAATTAAAAATTTTCTTTCGTTTCATTGGGCTGTTAAGTCCATTCACATTAAGTGAAAACATAGTCAAGGGCATTATATTACTTTCTTTAAAGTTAGATAGAAGAGGTCAGGAGGTTGGGTTTCTCCAACACCCAGTCAACTTATCGGCTAATTTATTATAATTCGCGTACTAATATCTCTTTCATATTACTAATTTTAATTTAACTAAGTCTTACTTATATTCTAATCAAAATAGTCGAAGTAATCTATATTTCTTACTTCTTAAATATTCCCCTACGTTCTTTCATTTGAACTTGTTCTTATATAGCTATAGTTCTATATCAGTGAAACTTCATTCAGTGAAACTTCATTCAGTCCCACTTTAGTACGCAAAATAAACAAATAAGTAAATAAAAAAACTACAATCTAAATTAACTATCACAATGTTAGGTGGATTTTTCCTCCCCTATATTTCTAATCATATACTCATTAACAAAACCAAATTATCCATACATAGTAGTAAAGTTCCCTCCCACCTTTTGTTGTTCCGTCTCAGTTACGTCAGTTTATTTTTCTGTAGCTTTTCTAGACAGTCATTAGCCTCTTGCACGTTGTTAACATTGCGTCGTTTAGATTTGTAGGTGAATGACAGTCCTTCTACTGTACCCCATCGAAATGTAATCCGATTGTCTTTCAACCATGTAGCCAGGGGTCTATACAATTGTCTTTTGTCCAGAATAAATTGGGGGGTCTCTTTCAGAACGATTATTTCTTGACCTTGAATTCTAAATCTGTCCTTAGAATGTTTCTGGAGAATGTCGTCTCTAGTTGTTTTCTTCCAAAAGGTAACCAAAACATCTCTTGGAATTCTCCTTGTTCTGGCTGTTTTAGTGTTAATTCTGAAGATTTTCTCTATATTTTCTTCTACTTTTAATTCTCGTATTTTAAGAAATGAAGCTATTGCATTAATAACAATTCCTCTTAAGTCCTCATTGTCTTGTTCTAGTACTCCTCTCAGTCGCAAGGTGTTCTCTTTTGATTTTAATTCTACTAAAGCCATTTGCACCCGCATACGGTCTAGTTCTTGTTTCATAAAGTCGTTTTGGCTTTCTAAAGCTGCTACTGAGTCTTTTGTACTTTTAACTTCATTTTGAACCTCTTTTATTGTTGTTTCCATCTTCTTTAATTGGTTCAGGTCTTTCTTAATATCTTGTATTTCATTTCCTAATTTGTTATAGTGCTCATCCAATTTATTAAATCTGTCTTTGGTTTCCTCCTGGAAGTGTTTAGTCTCTTCCTGGAAAGATGTGGATGCATTTTGTAAACATGTGGTCATTTCCAGAAGTTTTTCCAGTTTAAGGTGTAATTCCCCATTTGATTTTTCTGGAGTCATGGCCTCCATAGTCAATTTGCCATTATTCTTTACTTTGTTGGTAGTTAACATTTCTAGAGTACGGGGGAGGCGTTCCTTTCCGTTTCTAATTTAAAGTCTGTAAGTTATTTGTTTTCTCATAATATTTTTATTGAGTGTCCACTTGGGAACTACATTTTTTGTAGTAAACATGGTTTTAAATATGGAGCCTCATGCCATTAAGTTAGGCACTCATTCTCATTGCCTGTAAATCCTAAGGAAGTGTCAATATTAATGATCAGCAGTACTTTCGTCTTCTTTCTAGTTCTCCTCCTCTTCTCTCTCTTCTTCATATCAGTTCTTGTGGCCACTTCCAATTTCGTCGGCTCTGTTTCTTTCCCTTCGCCTTCTCCACTCCGAACAAACAGTAAACAAAACAATCGTATCTATGTTATGGCCGTAATCTCACCTTCGGTGAATGCTTAAAGTGAGAGGCACACCTCGTAGTTTCACCATGCCCACAGAGAGTCACTTTCTTTTCCACACCAGGTTATATTTCGTTTTAGTTAATATTTACAAGAATGTCAAAACCCCCTCTACCTTCTGGTTCCAAAACTCCGCAACCGCTCCTCCGCCTTCACTCGCTGCCGCTGAGGCTTCCGCTATCGCGCTCGAGACGCCGCCTTCACCTCAGCTGCCGAACGAAACCTCCTCTCCCCGTGAGGTTTCACTACGCTGACAAGGGGTTGTTTTGTCCCCAGGCTCACTAACATGCCTGAAGGGACCAAGGTTGGTGAAAGCTTACCTTGGGAATAAGGCGAAGGTTGGGATGCAGCAGCGGCACGATCTTCTGCGGCTAGGACTTTAACCTGGGAGCTGACCGGGAAGTTGTATAGAGCAGCGACTTGACACAATGCATGGAACGGAACAGCCGGAAAGTCAGCTCAATCACTGAACCCACCCCATAAAAAATCTATACCTACGTCGCTGAACAGCGATCAATGAAAACTCAGTGAGGGCAGGGATGACCAATTGGGCAACAATTCCAAAAGAGAGAGCTCCCACTTTTTGAGAATACAGGTCTGCTGGGACCAAAAACATGAGTCGATGGTCATGGTCTTCTTTTTAAAAAAGTGACACCAGGTGTGGAGCAAACCCAATTCTGACATTCACAACAGCTGTCCTTTCAAGGGACTTTTCAACCAAAGACACACATCGGCAGGAGTCTTACACCAAACAGGTATGTAGAGCTAGGTAAAAGAGAGACTGTGTGAATTGGTGAGCAGAGACTAATCCCATCAAAATTTCACCAGCAACGCTGAGAGGCAATTTCTTGGGAAGACGATTCACAGCAGCCCTGTCATGAATAACTTTCATCTCTCTGACCAGCCATAGACAGTGGAAGAGTAATTCTTACTACTGCAATTAACAAACAATCCCTTTGGTCATCCAGATCCGGAACACCTCACAAGGCCCTGGCTTAGTTCAGCCTCTGACCCTGCCAGTTAAAAAAGAGATCTGGGGAAGTTGGAGATCTCAGGAGAACCACCGACTTCACAGTTGACAGTTCTGGGCTTGGCGGACCATTTCCTTTTATCCCTACTCCTAAAAACTAAACAGAACCATTTTGTGCAGATTTCAGTGCCAGCAACCAGGTTCTACAGGCTTAACTGGTCTCACAGCCACGATAATATACACAGAGGAGTAATAACCTCATCAACTTTAATTATAAAAAATGGGGTGGAGCACTTATTAAATGACAACAGTAATTATTCTCTGAGACCTTGACTTAAAACAAGGTGGGAGGGAGAAGTAGACATCAGGGTAAACAGAGAGAGCAACTGATGGGATAATCCTCCAACATTCAAGGAGGCCTAAAGTTTTAATGATCTGAAAGTACAGAATTGCTAAAGTTAAAATCTGGTCAATATAATTCAGGGACAATAAAAAGAAAAAAAAAGTTTTGCACTTATCTGTAACTACTGTTCATCTACTGCAGGGGTCTGCAACCTGCAGCTCTCCAGATGTTCACAGACTACAAATCCCAATTGGCCATGCTGGCAGGAGCTGATGGGAATTGTAGTTCATGAACATCTGGAGAGCCGCAGGTTGCAGACCCCTGCTCTAGCGGTCTTCTGTGCAGCCACAAGATGACACAGTCCCACACAATGACACAGTCCCAATGTGGGAGTGCGCATACTTAGGCACACACTGGGACTGCAACACTGTGGGACTGCGCATGAAGACCTCGCAGATGAGGAAGTATGTAGAGCTAGCAGCTTTGAGCAGAGGACTAAGGTCAGTAATACCAGGGGTAAGAGACATGGGATTATGCACCCCTTCTTTTGGAATGGATCTCCCTCTCCCCACTTCAGCTATGGATAAATAGCACTAGCTTTTAAAATTGGGGCTAATCAGGTTCCCCCTTAGCTAGGATTTGCTAATCAAACTGAAGCCCTGATTAAGAAGATACCCGCATTTGTACATCATGAATATTGGTGCTGGGATATACTTCAGACAGAGACATAGCAAGGGGGGAAAGCACCCGGTGCACCGGTGCATCCTCCGCCCCCAGTGCATCGCGCACCCCCCCACACCGCCCGCCCCTCTGGAGCTACACCTCTGACTTCAGACATGTTTAAGAATAAGAGGAGCAACCTAGCTCCAGAGAAGGTAGTTGGCCTGGGGCCAATCTGTTTAGAACACAGTTACGAAAATCCCCCAGCATCATTTCTACTTTGACCCAAGCTGTGTGTCCCGGAGTTAACCTTTGGACCCGTGTTTCTTAAGCTGTTTGAATTTCCATTGCCTTCTGCATTTATGGCGCCTTCCACCTCTCCTTCCCAATTCAGCCGTTTGCTTGGTAGGTAAGTGCATGAATGGACAAAATCTGCAGCAAGAGACAAAGGGCATATTAAAAAGTGCTTTTATTTCGTTTGCCTTAGCTCACCTTTCTCACTGGGACTCAGGCAGATTGCGCAGTGTGACCCAATACAGTCACAGCATGGGACAGCCAATAAACACTGCAAGAATACTCTCTCTCCCAGATGGCAAAAGGGTGTAGTGGTTAAGAGCAGGTGGATTCTAATCTGGAGAACCGGGTTTAATCCCCCACTCGTCTACCCGAGCGACAGAGGCTTATCTGGTGAACCAGATGTGTTTCCACACTCCTACACTTCCTGCTAGATGACCTTGGGTTAGTCCCAGTTCTTTGGAACTCTCTCAGACTCACCTACCTCACAAGGTGTCTGTTGTGGGGAGAGGAAGGGAAAGGAGCTTGTAGGCCACCTTGAGTCTCCTTACAGGAGAGAAAGGTGGGGTGTAAATCCAAACTCCTCCTCCTCCTCTCCTCCTCCATGACTCTCGCTCACCTATAGACCTGCCAGTTATCCACTCACCTGTAAAACCCACCTCTGTGAAGGACCACAGAACTGACACTGGCATTTCCCACAACCATCTCCCTATCCTCTTGCTGGCTTCCCAGTCCTGCAACACCCTTTTGCCATCTGGGACAAGGGAGCTCCTTCAACAGTACTGGAAAATGTTATGGGAAAGGTTGGGGGAAGGGAGCCAAGGACTGGTGTGAATGATACCACAAGCCTTTCAAGTGCAAATTCTCAGTGCAAGGAGGGAAAGGGCAGAGTTGATGTCGAAAGGATTAGGTGGGTGTCCTCTCATAATCAACAGCATTAGAGGTTGCTAATGCTGTGAAGTGAGGAAGGCCAGCATTTTGAACACATAAGCGAATCTTTTACGTGAAAATTGAAACGTTATTGCTACGAGGTTGCAGTCTGATAAAACATACTAAGAACAGCCAATTAACATTTTCTAGCAAATGGATGCTGCAGAGGTATTAGAGGCTGTGGTGGCCGAGGAAACCCAAATCTCTGCTTAAGACGGGATGATGTGTGCAGTGTTGAATTTTTGATGACTTCCAATTCAGCACTTTCGTGCTGTATATTCCCTTGGAAGGGTTTGTTTGGGGGGGGGGGGGGGGGGGGGGTTAAAAACCGAGACTTCAGGTCTGTATCAGATTAAAACGTTCCTCGCTGTTTTCTAAATGTTAGAATTCCTTATGTCCGATTTGTGTTAACTGATTCTCTCAGGCAGAGAACTGACTCGTTTGTCTAATGTAGAAGGGCATGGCTGGCACATGATGACGGCATGTATTAAACTGGATGGCGTGCATACTGATGAGCCCTGGATGGCGTAGTTGGTGTTATCAGTTCTAGGAGCTCTTTGGAGTTACAAGAACCGAGCAACATCTTCTCCTCGGCTGTTGCTTGCTGAGATGAATCACGGCCTCTTGCATTACTGCAACCCCCTGCCTTGCCCTGCTCAATTCTTTGTTTAAAATGACTCTGTCCTAAGAAAGATTCCCAGGGCTGCTCACTGCAGAGATTACAAACTATTTAGCACAACCAAAAAGCGAGAGAGATCAAACCTGGCAGTGTTTTAAAACTGATCAGATCTAACAGCGTATTAAAACTCAATCCTTGCTCCATCACAACAGCCAGGCTAAAGCCTTTTACGCCCTTGAGAGCTGGCTGGAAAAGAATGCTTTTTACCTGCCAGGGAAACACAAGAAGGAAGGTGGCAAAGTGAACATCCTTACAGGACCGTGATGGCGAACCTTTGGCAGTCCAGATGTTATGGACTACAATTCCCATCAGCCCCTGATTGGCTATGCTGGCAGGGGCTGATGGGGATTGTAGTCCATGACATCTGGAGTGCCAAAGGTTCGCCACCACGGTAATATAGGATGTGTTGCAACAGTGGAATGGCTATCAGAAAGGCCATTGTTTTCTCCTGTACCTCAGGGTAGAGGCACTTGGAGAAAGGTGTTTCGTTTTGAACCAGGACTGTACTTCCCTGAAATTGCTGTTCATTGAGGTCTTCAGTGCAGACATACATTCCCTCTCTCCTATCTTGCTTTAGATTCTCTTCCTGCTTTAAATTTTTTTTTTTTTGATTGGCCATATGGCGGCATGGCCATATGGTGGGAAAAGCCGGAATTGGAGGGAGAGGGGACACATCCTCCTGGAGCACATGATGGTTTGAGTGGGAAGGAATCATCTCATTGGCTCTGGCTAGGGAGGGGTACCCCCTGCTGTCACTAGAGCTAAGAAGAAACCTGCTGAGGTTGGCATGATTGCACGAATGCAGTCCCAAATGTAGGGGATGCCCTGAAGATGAACAAATGAAACTGATGAAGAATTGGACAGAAATGATCTTTGTGGCTTGCGCCACTGATGATCCAGCAGCCACGTTTGCAACCAGGTGCTGCTGCAGGATACTCTTTAAAGGGCAATCCCGTGCAGAGCATGACACAGCAGCCTGGGCCTTCAACAAATGTGGTCAGTTACCCTTTTGCCCAAGAAGGACACAGCAAAAACTGTTCCAGGCCACCACTGCCACTGACTGTGGTTCTTGCTCTGAGGGCGAGGGCAACTTAGTTTGGTTGATTCCCATCAACTGCTCAGGAAGGAAGGAACCATTTCTTCAACTTCCTGTCTCCTGGGTAGGAGTCATCTAGGCTCGACAGGGTGGTGTGGGCCATAAAGTGACTAGAGCCATCCGTTACAACCCTGGACAGAAACCCCAAAAAGGGAACACTTCTAAACAAATCTCCCAGGAAACTCTGAAGCTGAACTGCAACCACCTGCTTGAGCCTCTTTCCCAAGAATGAAACACTGGAGACTGGTAGAAAGCTACTGAGGGTTGAAAGATAACGGGAATGGTTCCATTGACAACCATATCATCATCATCATCATGATCATCATGATCAGGGGTAGGGAACCTGCGGCTCGAGAGCTCTTCTGCCCTTGAACTGTGGCTCCACGAGCCGAGCCGCCGGCCCCATCCTTGCCCGCCCTGCAGGCAGCAGGGCGGGCGCACCAACTACCCACAGTCGACTGGGCTACGCTGCGGGCTTCCCCTCTCGCCCGCCCCGTTGGAGCGGGGTGGGCGCTTTCCCGGCGGCCAGTGAGGCCGATCCGCCAGCTTCATCCTTGCCCGCCCTGCAGGCAACAGGGCGGGCGCATTTCCCGTGGAAAACGGGTCCAAATGGCTCTTTGAGTGTTAAAGGTTCCCTACCCCTGATCATGATCATCATCAAAATTCAATGTGCTACGGACACTCTTCCTTCAAGCAAAATGTATAATTCCTTCCAGCCAATCAACCCTTTCTTCTCTAACAGGAATACCCAGGAATGGCAAGGATCAAATGAACAAATGAACAACCCCCCCCCCCTTCTCTAAGGATCCTGTGTACAGACTGATCAGGCAGAAAGATATGACAAGAAAGCATAGCTGTGGGGTGAGGTTTGGAGAGGAGATAGATGATACCGCAAGCAAATGTCCCTTACCACGGGTGGCTCACTGTACACTTAAAAAAACCTAAGACTCAATCAAAAATCCTTTGCTCCAGCTTCCTGCTTATAAGTTCAAAAAACAAGACAAAAACTAGATTAAAAAATACTCCTGATTAGAACAGTTCTCAAAAAATACGTTCAAGTGATTGTAAACAATGGCACAGTCATTGCCTTTGGCAGAATGTGGCAGAATTCAAACTTCAGTGTGCAAATCCTGCAAGACTTATATGCCCTGCCTGCACTATCTCTTTAGGCCTGGGATAGCAGCATACAGATTTGTATTTTTTGCTACTAATAAAACCTAAGTTTGCATCAAAATGTGGCTCTTTTTCCAACCATAGTCCTGATCTCAAACCATGGTGGGCTGATTTAAATCAAGGGGATTTAAATCACAAAAGGGCAATTTAAATTATTGATTTTAATCGTTTTCCATTTATTTTTAGCTACTTCCTAAACAGAAGTACATACTAATTGGTTGCTGCAACCATAAAACATATTGATTTCAAACTAAATAAAGCTATTATACAACCTCAGAAGGCATGGTACACATTTCTTAAATATTTAATTTAATACTTTTATCATTCTAGAAAATTATATACACAACACATTCCTGATATTTAGATGACATAATGCTTTGGACTTTGTGTCAGGCCTTTGTAGGCAGCTGCTGGTAGAAATGAAAACTGGAAAGTATTCTTTCTTTGGTGTTCTTTTCTGTTTTGCCTGCCCTTTCTCTTTTACTAAAGTACTTTTACTCAACGAAAATTAATAATTTCAGCCAGAAACAAAAGCTAATCAAATACTTTGTTCTCTATGGGAGAGCTACTGTGGTGTAGCGGTTAAGGCAGGGGTGGCCAACCTATGGTGCTCCAGATATTCATGGACTACAATTCCAATTGGCCATGCTGGCAGAGGCTGATGGGAATTGTAGTCCATGAACATCTGGAGCACCATAAGTTGGCCACCCCTGGGTTAAAGGGTCAGACTAGGGTCTTGGAAACTGAAACTGCTTCACCTTCTAAGTTCCATCTGGTCATAGCCACACAAACATAATACTAAAAGTGCACAATTACCTTTTAGATAACATTATTCCTCAGTAAAGGAAAGGCCTTGACAGTAAAACACAATTCGCTTTGTCAGATTTTAGTCATAACCATGCTTCACAGATAAAAGGCCACTATTATTGGCCATAAAATTTGCAGAAAATGTAGAATGGCTAGAAAACAAAACTTTGTGGCTACAGCCAGCTCATGCAGCCTAGGTTTCTCTCTGCAAGCTCAGCTTTCACTAAAATAGCCCTTTAAAAAAGTAAACAGAGAAGCAGTTCCAGCTTTCATGCTTCACTCGTGTGCAGCCAACGTCTGCCAAAAGATACCAAAACTAGAGAGGAAGTAAGCAGGAATCATGGGTAGAATTCTGTGAATCAGCAATAATTCCCTAGGAAGCCTCTTACTGACCCAGAATTTACAGTCTTGCGTTCTGCTCCCCCCTTTCACAGCTTGTCCGTAGTGCAAAACAAAACAAAAAAGTTTGCAACTCTCCTTTCACTCACACTGCAAAAATTTAAATCCACATATGGAAGACAAAATTTTATTATATTCAATTAGTATTTATTAAATTTATTTATTATACTTATTTTATTATATTTTATTATATTCCATTAGAGAGCCAGCATGGTGAAGTGGTTAAGAGCAGGTGGATTCTAATCTGGAGAACTGGGTTTGATTTCCCACACCACCTGGGTGGCAGAGGCTTATCTGGTGAACCAGATGTGTTTCCGCACTCCTACATTCCTGTTGAGTGACCAGTTCTCTCAGGACTCTCTCAGCCCCAGCTACCCATGAGGTGTCTGTTGTGAGGAGAGGAAGGGAAAGGAGCTTGTAGGCCACCTTGAGTCTCCTTACAGGAGGGAAAGGTGGGGTATAAATCCAAACTACTACTCCTCTTCTTCTTCTAGTGGAATTGTCAGGTAGTATACATAGACTATTCTACTTTTCTTATTATTTTAAAGATTTACATCTTTCATTTCAATCCTAAGAAGGTTCCCAAGATAACTGTTTTATCTTTATTTATTTTGAACATGGTTACCCTGCCATTCTTCAGCAGAGGACTCGAGGAGGGTTACAATGATTCAGAAACCCTAGGGATCAGATTGAGTCAATGGTGGGGTGGGAATCACGTATATGAGTCGCCCTGAACCAGGCTTAGGCTGGGGAGGACAGGGTATTAAATAACAAAATGAAATAAAACAACTCCCTAAATCAAGTCCAATCTTTATACTAGGAAACATAGGGATCTTCGTACTCCTGGCTCCCTGTTGACACAGAATAAGACAGCTCATGCAGGGGGGGGGGGGGAGAACCCTATGGTACACCTTCGTGCTCCCATCCAGAATTTCAGCTTTTTAACTCAGGGAGGAAGAGAAACTTTTGGAGACTGGAAAGGAAAGGATTCAACATTTGTACAGATTGTGGCATTCAAGGCTAAACTTTTTTTTTAAGAAGGGAGGGAAGAAGAAGAAGAAGAGGTTGAGGAGGGAGTTTGGATTTATATCTCACCTTTCTCTCCTGCAACGAGACTCAAGGTGGATTACAAACTCCTTTCCCTTCCTCTCCCCACAACAGACACCCTGTGAGGTGGGTGGGGCTGAGAGAGTTCCAAAGAACTATGACTAGCCCAAGGTCACCCAGTTGGAATGTAGAGGTGTGGAAACATATCTGGTTCACCAGATAAGCCTCCGTCACTCAGGTGGAGGAGTGGGGAATCAAACCCGGTTCTCCAGATTAGAATTCACCTGCTCTTAACCACTATACCACACTGGCTCTAAACGGGGAACAGAAATTTAGTAATAAAGATGCCACTACTGGCTCTTTGCCTTGGCTCCCTGCTCCTAGCTACATAGTGAGGGGAGTGCTTTTCCTTTTTTAAAAATCTTGCAGAACAGCAGAGCTGGCACTCCTTGCCTTGCCCCTACCCGCGGACTACACAGCAAGGAGAGTGCTGCTGTTTTTTCTGTAAAACTCACTAGTCACCAGGATGGAATGACAAGATCTTTTTCCTACCAGTGGCCCAGGAATCCCTGCCCCTCTCCGCCACCCTAAAATTATCCGCTGCCCTCCTAATGTGCCAAAATTCTTCACTTGATGTTTCCACTGGCCTCGGTACCACCCGCTTTGGAAATCCCTATAGTAAATAATGCCTGAATATGCTAGACTCCATTGCTCGTGTGGAATTAATCTCTGAGAAGCATTCTCTCTTGACAATAAATGATTTAATTTATTATCCTCATTACTTGGCTTTCCTTCCAGGGCGGCTGCCATGGGATTCTCACAGCTTCCATAGAGTCAAAGCTACTCAGCATCTGTAGTGGAACGGTACCACGAGTTTTTGAACCATTCTCTGAGTTTCCATTTTGGAGTTTCAGAGAACAAAAGGCTCCCCCAAGTCCAACCTTCACAATCTTATTATTGGAAGACTCCAAGCAAACCTCTTTTGAGGGGTCTTCAGTTCCTCTCTGGGGAAGGACTGTCATTAGTCTGTGGTGTCATCACACACAGCAGGTAAGGCCAGACACTAAACTGAAGCCAGAGTGAAACCAAGCCCTCTTCCGCACATGCAGAATAATGCACTTTCAATCCACTTTCACAATGGTTTTCAAGTGGATTTTGCTATTCCGCACAGTAAAATCCAGCTGCAAAGTGCACTCGAAGTGGATTGAAAGTGCATTATTCTGCAGGTGCGGAAGGGCCCCAAGTCAACCAGTGGGTAGATAAGTAATTAATTCTCATGGGCAGGTCACTAAATATTGTGCCTGGCCTTAATCCTTTGTATGCTGTCAACTGTGCTCAACTCTGTCCGTTTGGGGGGGAAGGGGGCAATCAATCACTCGGAATTATTCCATGTCACAGAACACAGAGCAAAGCTCGTAGTAAAAGCGAAAGGAGCTGCCAGGGACTTACTCAAGGCCTGCCCAGCAGCCGTTTCTATCAGCTGCACTGAACGTAAGGCTGTAAATCCTCAGAGAGCTGCAGAAATGAGATCTGCCCATAACTCCCACATTTGAAACAGAGGAAGGCAGAAAATAAAAAAAGACCTAATTTATTTATTCTAACCCATTCAGATCACAGTATCTGGGCATTTTGATCCATGAATGTTCCAGAGAGTGCGTCAAATGAAACAACAACAGCATATTTTAACTGACACTAATTCAAGGGTGAAGTCTTTTTGTCATCAGGCTATGGAATGACTTGATTTGGTTAGATTATTACATTTCTTTTAAGTCCCCACCGTAAAGTGGCAATCTCCCAATAGGTTGCCATCTGGATGTCTCCCCGTGCCTAGCTTTAAGCTGTCACTGCCAGTCTTAGCCATGATGAAGATTTACTCTCCTCTTCGTCACTGTCACTGAACCCAGACCTTTACTCCAATTATTAATTCCTTTTCCATGTTTTGCAATGCAGATTTAACTGAAGGCACCATAAGTGCAGGTCTCCAAGATCAGGCAAAGCTGAATGCAGACATACTGTAAGTAAAGGAAGATCAGGCACTATCTCGGTGGGTTCATACATTTGCTCCTCCCATTCTTTCTCCTCTAATGTAGGGCACTTGATCAAACACTGCCTGGTTGGAGTAAGCACCAGTTTATGGGGACAGCTTGATGTGAATGCCTAGGCAAACAAGAATTTGTTAGGGCCCCACAAACTGGGATTCTAAATCTCTGTTTAATCCCTGCTTTGAATCCTGGCTCGTGAGGCATAAATTTCAGTTCCTCCAGGCACTTCAGTTGGAGTACAGTAGCAAACTGGAGTGCAACCAAACCCAGAAGCTTTGAGTCAAGTGCCATAAGAACATAAGAACAAGCCAGCTGGATCAGACCAGAGTGCATCTAGTCCAGCTCTCTGCTACTCGCAGTGGCCCACCAGGTGCCTTTGGGAGCTCACATACAGGATGTGAAAGCAATGGCCTTCTGCGGCTGTTGCTCCCGAGCACCTGGAATGTTAAGGCATTTGAAATCTGTGATCAAAGAGGATCAAGATTGGTAGCCATAAATCGACTTCTCCTCCATAAATCTGTCCAAGCCCCTTTTAAAGCTATCCAGGTTAGTGGCCATTACCACCTCCTGTGCCATGCACAAATGGAAGAGGGGAAGGAACCTGGAAGCATGGCAATAAAACGTTTCCATGTCCAACCTTGGTTTAATTGTCACTTTCAGTGACTCACCCATTCAAATATTACCATAAACAGCGGTTTACAGACTGCCTCAAACTTTGTTCAGACATCACAACACCAAACCAAGCTTATAAGCCAGTGTTTGTAGTTGGCTTGGTTAACCAAAGTTTGTTGCTCAACATGATGTGAGAATCCATAAACTACAGCTTGCTGATTTGTACTGCCTCTCTTAGTCACCTGATAGGTACAGCAGTTCAGGAAAGATGTCTTTTTTGCCTATAGTCCAAGAAGAGGCAAGAAGTGAACAAACCAGGATTTGTTCCTTGTATCTAGTAGACAATCAGAGGCTTTGGGGCAGGGTTTGTGGCACAAATCAGTTTAAATTAACCATGGTTTAACTTCATGTCAGAATGGAGCCTAAGCATCCACCTATCCAGCATTCCATCTCTGACTGTGACTAAGCAAATGCCTCCAGGAAGTCGAGCATGAAGGCAACCAGCCCTTAGTCCCTGTTTATCCCAAGTGTCTACCTCTACATAGGGAGACTCCATGTAGCTATAACGGCTAAGATCTTCTGATAGAGACAGACCTCCAGCAATTTGATATAATTTCTAACCTACTGTACAAATGTGCAGTTCACAAAAAGATTACACAATGAAAGCTTTAGGGGTTCTTCCAGGCAGGAAAACTGGCCCTGTATCTTTCTTTCTTTGCAATGCTCAGAGATCCTCCGCTGCTACCTCTGTTGACTTCAAGAACTCCAAAATGAAGGCTTTTCAACCAAGCAAAGAACAAACAAGACTGATTGAATTCAGGCAAAACAGAGCAACCCAGCAGGGAGTCTATTCACATTCCTTTAAACTCTTTGCATTTATAAACATTTGTTTGATTGCATCTTTTTTTTGCAAAATAATTTTTACTATTTATGTCAATTGAGAAAAATCTGTAACAGCAGACACCTGTATTTCTTTTACTGTTCTGCAACACTGTATAAGTTATGCCTGTCCTAACCAAGAAAATGTACATCAGGTTGGGAAACGCAAGAGGGAGTTTACATTGTAATTACGTACATAGGGTGGAAGGACTAAATTATGGACGGGACTGTCGCAAACCCAGCTCAGAGGCCTCAATTCAGTGTTGCTGCTGGCAGAAATTACAACACAATTTTTGCATTACATTCTGGAGCTCAGATGAAGGTTTCGGATAATTTTGTTGCTATGCTCAAGATGAGATTTTAGAAGAGTCCACATCAGAGAGGAAGAGAAAACTAACAGAGAGGGACAGACTTGGAACTTGTGTGATACCTAAGCCAGGTGAGGCTCCCCAAGGGCAGTTATCTGTGTTCAAAATTGAATGACTGTCCCTTTAAGGGCTTTTCATAAAGCCACAGCATTTTTTTTAATGGCGCCCTAAATGACTGCAAAGTAGCACCAAGTCATAAGGCACTTGTCTGTATTTTTGTTTTGTTTTGACAAACAAAAGGTTAAGGTTATAACCATAAGGTTATTGATTTTCCTCCCTGATTTTTGGTGTTATATGTGTTTATATGCTTTTGATTCAATTATTTTATATGTGCCTTATTTTAAATGCTGGAGTAACATTGAAGCGTTTGGACGCTCCCTGCCTTAGGGATTCTACTTAGGTAGGAAAAGCAGCGCAGAAATGGCTTCAATAAATATTTGCCTCCATGCTAGAAATTCAAAGAGGTGAAGTTTCACACTATGTGAAGGGTGCCCAATACCAGGGATCTCCAACACGCTGCCCATGAGCATCATGGCATCGGCTGATACGTTTCCTGGCGCCCACCGAGTATTTTTAGAAAGTGGGTGGGGCTGTTATCTAGCAGGGCTTTTGATAGGCCAAATGGCTGTACAGATTAAAGCAACACTATTTCAGTAGCAGCTGCCACCACAGTATTAGTTTTATTCTCTTAATTCTCTTTCCCAGAGTATTTTTTAAAATTACCTCTTTCATCCCCTGCGCTTGGGCTTTCTACGTGCCTGGCTCTGCCTCCTGCAGCAGCCATTTTGTGCCTGCGCCCTCTACTCTGTGTCAGAATTCCAAAGGTGCCCACAGCCTCAAAAAGGTTGGGGATCTCTGCCAAATAAGAAAATTGCTCCACCAAGCTCACTACTGTCTTCTCCGACTACGGTTCTCAGCTCTGATTATCTGGCTTCATTTTAAATGGAGAGGCTAGTGACTTAAGCCTCACCCTTGTTCATGCAAAAACATAAGCTGTGGTCACTTCTGCCACCCTCTGCTGCCACAATGCTGCCGTGGCTGCTAGTCTGGACTAGATCAGGTAGATGAAATTGTATCGGTCTATGGAGTCTCTTTGAACTCCTGGACTGACCATTTCCACCAATCCTCCAATAATTTGAAAGAAACCACGTTTAAGTAACGGCATACCTCCTTTACCGAAAATCCAAAGGGCGGAAGAGTTTATCATCTGAGGCTGCACAAAGGAAACTTGACTACAATCACACCCTTCTGTGCCACTTTTAAGCCAATCGTGTTTGGAAAAGCAGCCCAGGCTAGCTGGTAAAAGTGAGAACGTGCGACAAAAATCTACATGATGCTAACCCTTACGCTAGCAGGTCTCTACAGACTGCTATTTCTGGCAACCCCTCACGCTTGATGTTTGCTGGACTTCTCCTCCACTCCCCCCGAAGCCCTTCTTAAATCCTACTTTTCTTTTTCCTTCTCTTCTCTTTCTTCTTTTTGTTATCCTCAAATGCTTTTTTTAACTCAACCGCTCTGCTTCCATGCCCCAGAACATCCGACACCCGCCCCCCTGCCATTTTCATCCCTCCAGATACAGCAAGAATGAAAGCAAGGTCCTGCTGATTTAAAGGTGGTCCTGTACAAGATGCCCAGCACATTTTTAAGATGCTCCCAGAAATCTGAAATGACAGATCCACGGATCACAACAGGGAACACTTTGCAGGAGGACCGGCCCAGTTTGTTCACTGCAAACAGTAGAAAGTAATTCTGAGAATAGTTTGAAGCATACAAGTTAAGGCAGAATGCCATTTGGATTGCACTATTCATTTCTCCCATTACCAAACAAACTTTGTCTTCATGTCTTTTCATGGAAAAATAACTGGGCAGCACAATCCATGGGGGGAGAGGGGGCAGCTGTGGCCCGCCCCCAACCCCGTGGAACTACGGTGTGGGTATTCCCATGCCAAAACATCTAGGGAAACTAATGACAGTCCCATCTCTGGCCATACCTCTTCTAGTGCTGGTGAAAGCCCCTCTCTGCTGGAGGGGCGCAGGTGTGTACAGCTACACTGGCAGCCACGCGTGCTGCAACCATGCCACCAGTGTAAGCATACCACCACCGTTGCAAATGCCCCTTATGCTGATGCAAGTGGCATTTATTCTGGTGCCAGGGTCACACCTCCACAGCCCTTTGCCCCCATTCCCCCTTGTTTACTGTGATGTGAATGTTTCTTCTGGGCATCACAAAACTATTCGTGAGGCTGTAGGGTATTTGACTGGCTAAGAAAGATGTGGCTGTTCTGTCAGTCAAACTAGGAAAAGAACAGTCAAATGTAACATTTGTGATAATTACAAAACGAACAAACAAACTACCGAACAAGGAAATTAACTTTTTAAAGGAAATGGCAGTATTTGCAAATCAATTAATTTACATGTGTCTCCCGAAGTCAGGGGTCACCGATATGATGATGCTGTGAGTACCATGCGGCCCAGTAACCCCTGGCACCCACGGAAAGGACTTTTGCCAAGCCATGAGACACTGGCTGTGCAGATTTTTAGAAGTGCTGCTTTAGCAGCAGCTATTACCACAGCACAAGGAGCTTCACTGTATGGCTGAAGTCATGGCAACCGTTTCATGGGTGGCTCTACCTCCTGGGGCAGCTATTCTGTGGCATCATGCTGTGTCAGAATTCCAAAGGTGGATACCCCTGCCCTAGGCAGTGATGACTGATTGTGTTCTTGTTTCAATATACCGGTATTGTCAGTAGGGGGATCCAAAAATTTTAGTAACAGGTTCCACGGTGGTGGGATTCAAACTGTGGCGTAGCGCCAATGGGGCGGGGCGGGGAACAACGGGGCATGGCCGGGGATTCCGTGGGTGGGGCATTGCTGGGCAGGGCTGCGGGAAAGACGCAGGCGGGAAACGAATGCACGCAGGTGCAGGCTGCCACACACGCCGGTGCACCTCCTGCTAGACTGCTTCAAGTTCTGCGCGCTTCTGCTGAGAGGAGGGGCGTAACTAAGGCAAAAATCACGTGGCAAAATCACCAATTAGTAACCCCCTCTCGGCACACACAAATAATTAGTAACCTACTCTCGGGAACCTGTGAGAACCTGCTGGATCCCACCTCTGTGTATTGTATTGTATTGTAGCAGGGAGCTCGTAAGGAAACGCTTTGCTGTGCTGCTAGAAATGATCCACAGTCCTGAAAGGCTCAGAGGTGAGCAGGCATCACTTCTGTCTTTACTAAAAAATGTAATGAAATAATAAAAATAGTTTCAGGCAGGTAGCCATGATGATCTGCGGTAGAAGTGCAAGATTCCATTCCAGTAGCGCCTTAAAGTCCAACGAGATTTCCAGGGTCTGTCTGAAAGTCACCGCTGTCTTCATCAGATATGAGAAGAAATCTGACTCTTGAAAGTTTATACCCTGAAAACGTTGAAGGTGCTACTGGACTTGAATCTCGCTCATGAAATAATAAAGGAAACCAGCCACCTACAGAGAAGGATTCTTGGCACTGTGGAATACTTGGCAACATGGACAAAAAAACAGTTAATTGATAATATTGGACCAGCCTCCCATTTCAAGTTCATGACATGAACTTGCTGCAACCCTGTGTACCGGGGTCCCAAAGCAGACTGCATAAACCTCACACAAATAAAACAGGTTAAAGCCAACAAAAATGAAGGAACCTTATCTTTAGTCTAATAGCCCTGAGAAGATGCTGGGCATCAAGTTCCTGAGAATCTATTGCAAGATTAGAAAACAAAATCTGACTGGGGGAACCACACAAGAAGTATATCCTAACCTTTAAGAACTAAAGCTATTTATTTACTTACAAGCACCAAAGCCCATTTTAACTTAAAATAAAATGGGCTCTAGGATTGGGGGGGGGGGAAGAGGAGAGAGAGAGAGAGAGAGAGAGAGAGAGAGAGAGAGAGAGAGAGAGAGAGAGCGAGCGCTGGTAGGGATCCCTGCTCCTTCCCTTCATATCCCAGGAGCATCCCCACATGCCGGCCTTCGCCTGAGTCCCAACTGGACTTACCAGAGGGCAGAGCTAGTCCTCATTGCAGCTGGGTGCTCCTTTTTGTTTAGGTTGGGGGATGGTCGGTGAGGGAATGAGGAAGAAGGTGGAGGGTGTTGGGGCAATTGGGAGGTTGCTGGGTGTGGTGGGGAGGGCTTGTCTGGCCTGTGGATCAGTGGATCTGCGGATCGGGGGGGGGGGTTCCTGGGGGGTGGGCGGGCAAGAGGGCTTGCTTGGCCGGCGGATCAGTGGAGGGCCGCGCAGGATGCACAGGGCTTGCCCCAGTATGCGTCCTGCATCGTAATTAGCTAAGGGTTCGTCTTCCGACGTTGAAACCTTAGCCGATTACGAATTTTTAAGACTAGACTTCTACCAGGCTGGGCTCAAGGTGGCTAACAAACATTAAACACAATTTAGTAAACACATTAACAGCATAAAAATCAAACTTTAAAATTATTGCCAAATGGTATGCTAAAATGCCCCTGGTAGTAATGGGAGAACAACAAAGAACAAGAGGGAGATAAAAGGAATGGGGAAGGGAAAAGAGAGAAGAGAAGAGAAGAGAAGAGAAGAGAAGAGAAGAGAAGAGAAGAGAAGAGAAGAGAAGAGAAGAGAAGAGAAGAGAAGAGAAGAGAAGAGAAGAGAAGAGAAGAGAAGAGAAGAGGGCACGGCAGGATGGGGAGGCCAGCTAGAAGGAAACTATCGTGTCCTCCATGTCACAGCTTATGGTGACCCTGTAGGGTTTTGAAGGCAAGAGACATTTTGGGAGGTGGTTCACTATTCCCTGCCGCCACATGGGATAAGAGGATTCTGAGAGAACTGTGACTGGCCCAAGGTCACTCAGAAGGGATCACGTGGAGGAGTGGGGGATTGAACCAGATTCTCCAGATTCGAGCCCGCCGCTCTTCACCACTACACCTTAACTACAAGCAAAGAGATAATGCACATGCCACTTTCACGACTGATACAAAACCAAAGTCACTGGTGTGGTTCAACCACGCAATATGGTCTTCGAAATCATGACATGGGCCCAAACCTGAATTTGGTTCCATTTCTACTTGCATCTTTGTTTCTGGGATCACTTTTAGAAACCTAGATAACTTGTGCGTCCAAGGGATGCAGGTTAACAATTCAAGCCAACAACCCAGGAGCTGTGGGTGGTACTACTTTCATGTCTACTAGATACAAGGGTCAAGTCATTCCTCAGTTTCAGTCACGTTTGCAATTCTCTTGAAAGGAAAAGAGAAACTGAGTCCGTTTCCGCACGGCCCTTAAATGGCGCCCTGGGGACGGGATAAACGCCGTCCCCCCCCCCCCCCCCCCCACCCCCCCCCCCCCCCCCCCCCCCCCCCCCCCCCCCCCCCCCCCCCCCACCCCCCCCCCCCCCCACCCCCCCCCCCCCCCACCCCCCCCCCCCCCCACCCCCCCCCCCCCCCGCCCCCCCCCCCCCCCACCCCCCCCCCCCCCCACCCCCCCCCCCCCCCACCCCCCCCCCCCCCCACCCCCCCCCCCCCCCACCCCCCCCCCCCCCCACCCCCCCCCCCCCCCACCCCCCCCCCCCCCCACCCCCCCCCCCCCCCACCCCCCCCCCCCCCCACCCCCCCCCCCCCCCACCCCCCCCCCCCCCCACCCCCCCCCCCCCCCACCCCCCCCCCCCCCCACCCCCCCCCCCCCCCACCCCCCCCCCCCCCCACCCCCCCCCCCCCCCACCCCCCCCCCCCCCCACCCCCCCCCCCCCCCACCCCCCCCCCCCCCCACCCCCCCCCCCCCCCACCCCCCCCCCCCCCCACCCCCCCCCCCCCCCACCCCCCCCCCCCCCCACCCCCCCCCCCCCCCACCCCCCCCCCCCCCCACCCCCCCCCCCCCCCACCCCCCCCCCCCCCCACCCCCCCCCCCCCCCACCCCCCCCCCCCCCCACCCCCCCCCCCCCCCACCCCCCCCCCCCCCCACCCCCCCCCCCCCCCACCCCCCCCCCCCCCCACCCCCCCCCCCCCCCACCCCCCCCCCCCCCCACCCCCCCCCCCCCCCACCCCCCCCCCCCCCCACCCCCCCCCCCCCCCACCCCCCCCCCCCCCCACCCCCCCCCCCCCCCACCCCCCCCCCCCCCCACCCCCCCCCCCCCCCACCCCCCCCCCCCCCCACCCCCCCCCCCCCCCACCCCCCCCCCCCCCCACCCCCCCCCCCCCCCACCCCCCCCCCCCCCCACCCCCCCCCCCCCCCACCCCCCCCCCCCCCCACCCCCCCCCCCCCCCACCCCCCCCCCCCCCCACCCCCCCCCCCCCCCACCCCCCCCCCCCCCCACCCCCCCCCCCCCCCACCCCCCCCCCCCCCCACCCCCCCCCCCCCCCACCCCCCCCCCCCCCCACCCCCCCCCCCCCCCACCCCCCCCCCCCCCCACCCCCCCCCCCCCCCACCCCCCCCCCCCCCCACCCCCCCCCCCCCCCACCCCCCCCCCCCCCCACCCCCCCCCCCCCCCACCCCCCCCCCCCCCCACCCCCCCCCCCCCCCACCCCCCCCCCCCCCCACCCCCCCCCCCCCCCACCCCCCCCCCCCCCCACCCCCCCCCCCCCCCACCCCCCCCCCCCCCCACCCCCCCCCCCCCCCACCCCCCCCCCCCCCCACCCCCCCCCCCCCCCACCCCCCCCCCCCCCCACCCCCCCCCCCCCCCACCCCCCCCCCCCCCCACCCCCCCCCCCCCCCACCCCCCCCCCCCCCCACCCCCCCCCCCCCCCACCCCCCCCCCCCCCCACCCCCCCCCCCCCCCACCCCCCCCCCCCCCCACCCCCCCCCCCCCCCACCCCCCCCCCCCCCCACCCCCCCCCCCCCCCACCCCCCCCCCCCCCCACCCCCCCCCCCCCCCACCCCCCCCCCCCCCCACCCCCCCCCCCCCCCACCCCCCCCCCCCCCCACCCCCCCCCCCCCCCACCCCCCCCCCCCCCCACCCCCCCCCCCCCCCACCCCCCCCCCCCCCCACCCCCCCCCCCCCCCACCCCCCCCCCCCCCCACCCCCCCCCCCCCCCACCCCCCCCCCCCCCCACCCCCCCCCCCCCCCACCCCCCCCCCCCCCCACCCCCCCCCCCCCCCACCCCCCCCCCCCCCCACCCCCCCCCCCCCCCACCCCCCCCCCCCCCCACCCCCCCCCCCCCCCACCCCCCCCCCCCCCCACCCCCCCCCCCCCCCACCCCCCCCCCCCCCCACCCCCCCCCCCCCCCACCCCCCCCCCCCCCCACCCCCCCCCCCCCCCACCCCCCCCCCCCCCCACCCCCCCCCCCCCCCACCCCCCCCCCCCCCCACCCCCCCCCCCCCCCACCCCCCCCCCCCCCCACCCCCCCCCCCCCCCACCCCCCCCCCCCCCCACCCCCCCCCCCCCCCACCCCCCCCCCCCCCCACCCCCCCCCCCCCCCACCCCCCCCCCCCCCCACCCCCCCCCCCCCCCACCCCCCCCCCCCCCCACCCCCCCCCCCCCCCACCCCCCCCCCCCCCCACCCCCCCCCCCCCCCACCCCCCCCCCCCCCCACCCCCCCCCCCCCCCACCCCCCCCCCCCCCCACCCCCCCCCCCCCCCACCCCCCCCCCCCCCCACCCCCCCCCCCCCCCACCCCCCCCCCCCCCCACCCCCCCCCCCCCCCACCCCCCCCCCCCCCCACCCCCCCCCCCCCCCACCCCCCCCCCCCCCCACCCCCCCCCCCCCCCACCCCCCCCCCCCCCCACCCCCCCCCCCCCCCACCCCCCCCCCCCCCCACCCCCCCCCCCCCCCACCCCCCCCCCCCCCCACCCCCCCCCCCCCCCACCCCCCCCCCCCCCCACCCCCCCCCCCCCCCACCCCCCCCCCCCCCCACCCCCCCCCCCCCCCACCCCCCCCCCCCCCCACCCCCCCCCCCCCCCACCCCCCCCCCCCCCCACCCCCCCCCCCCCCCACCCCCCCCCCCCCCCACCCCCCCCCCCCCCCACCCCCCCCCCCCCCCACCCCCCCCCCCCCCCACCCCCCCCCCCCCCCACCCCCCCCCCCCCCCACCCCCCCCCCCCCCCACCCCCCCCCCCCCCCACCCCCCCCCCCCCCCACCCCCCCCCCCCCCCACCCCCCCCCCCCCCCACCCCCCCCCCCCCCCACCCCCCCCCCCCCCCACCCCCCCCCCCCCCCACCCCCCCCCCCCCCCACCCCCCCCCCCCCCCACCCCCCCCCCCCCCCACCCCCCCCCCCCCCCACCCCCCCCCCCCCCCACCCCCCCCCCCCCCCACCCCCCCCCCCCCCCACCCCCCCCCCCCCCCACCCCCCCCCCCCCCCACCCCCCCCCCCCCCCACCCCCCCCCCCCCCCACCCCCCCCCCCCCCCACCCCCCCCCCCCCCCACCCCCCCCCCCCCCCACCCCCCCCCCCCCCCACCCCCCCCCCCCCCCACCCCCCCCCCCCCCCACCCCCCCCCCCCCCCACCCCCCCCCCCCCCCACCCCCCCCCCCCCCCACCCCCCCCCCCCCCCACCCCCCCCCCCCCCCACCCCCCCCCCCCCCCACCCCCCCCCCCCCCCACCCCCCCCCCCCCCCACCCCCCCCCCCCCCCACCCCCCCCCCCCCCCACCCCCCCCCCCCCCCACCCCCCCCCCCCCCCACCCCCCCCCCCCCCCACCCCCCCCCCCCCCCACCCCCCCCCCCCCCCACCCCCCCCCCCCCCCACCCCCCCCCCCCCCCACCCCCCCCCCCCCCCACCCCCCCCCCCCCCCACCCCCCCCCCCCCCCACCCCCCCCCCCCCCCACCCCCCCCCCCCCCCACCCCCCCCCCCCCCCACCCCCCCCCCCCCCCACCCCCCCCCCCCCCCACCCCCCCCCCCCCCCACCCCCCCCCCCCCCCACCCCCCCCCCCCCCCACCCCCCCCCCCCCCCACCCCCCCCCCCCCCCACCCCCCCCCCCCCCCACCCCCCCCCCCCCCCACCCCCCCCCCCCCCCACCCCCCCCCCCCCCCACCCCCCCCCCCCCCCACCCCCCCCCCCCCCCACCCCCCCCCCCCCCCACCCCCCCCCCCCCCCACCCCCCCCCCCCCCCACCCCCCCCCCCCCCCACCCCCCCCCCCCCCCACCCCCCCCCCCCCCCACCCCCCCCCCCCCCCACCCCCCCCCCCCCCCACCCCCCCCCCCCCCCACCCCCCCCCCCCCCCACCCCCCCCCCCCCCCACCCCCCCCCCCCCCCACCCCCCCCCCCCCCCACCCCCCCCCCCCCCCACCCCCCCCCCCCCCCACCCCCCCCCCCCCCCACCCCCCCCCCCCCCCACCCCCCCCCCCCCCCACCCCCCCCCCCCCCCACCCCCCCCCCCCCCCACCCCCCCCCCCCCCCACCCCCCCCCCCCCCCACCCCCCCCCCCCCCCACCCCCCCCCCCCCCCACCCCCCCCCCCCCCCACCCCCCCCCCCCCCCACCCCCCCCCCCCCCCACCCCCCCCCCCCCCCACCCCCCCCCCCCCCCACCCCCCCCCCCCCCCACCCCCCCCCCCCCCCACCCCCCCCCCCCCCCACCCCCCCCCCCCCCCACCCCCCCCCCCCCCCACCCCCCCCCCCCCCCACCCCCCCCCCCCCCCACCCCCCCCCCCCCCCACCCCCCCCCCCCCCCACCCCCCCCCCCCCCCACCCCCCCCCCCCCCCACCCCCCCCCCCCCCCACCCCCCCCCCCCCCCACCCCCCCCCCCCCCCACCCCCCCCCCCCCCCACCCCCCCCCCCCCCCACCCCCCCCCCCCCCCACCCCCCCCCCCCCCCACCCCCCCCCCCCCCCACCCCCCCCCCCCCCCACCCCCCCCCCCCCCCACCCCCCCCCCCCCCCACCCCCCCCCCCCCCCACCCCCCCCCCCCCCCACCCCCCCCCCCCCCCACCCCCCCCCCCCCCCACCCCCCCCCCCCCCCACCCCCCCCCCCCCCCACCCCCCCCCCCCCCCACCCCCCCCCCCCCCCACCCCCCCCCCCCCCCACCCCCCCCCCCCCCCACCCCCCCCCCCCCCCACCCCCCCCCCCCCCCACCCCCCCCCCCCCCCACCCCCCCCCCCCCCCACCCCCCCCCCCCCCCACCCCCCCCCCCCCCCACCCCCCCCCCCCCCCACCCCCCCCCCCCCCCACCCCCCCCCCCCCCCACCCCCCCCCCCCCCCACCCCCCCCCCCCCCCACCCCCCCCCCCCCCCACCCCCCCCCCCCCCCACCCCCCCCCCCCCCCACCCCCCCCCCCCCCCACCCCCCCCCCCCCCCACCCCCCCCCCCCCCCACCCCCCCCCCCCCCCACCCCCCCCCCCCCCCACCCCCCCCCCCCCCCACCCCCCCCCCCCCCCACCCCCCCCCCCCCCCACCCCCCCCCCCCCCCACCCCCCCCCCCCCCCACCCCCCCCCCCCCCCACCCCCCCCCCCCCCCACCCCCCCCCCCCCCCACCCCCCCCCCCCCCCACCCCCCCCCCCCCCCACCCCCCCCCCCCCCCACCCCCCCCCCCCCCCACCCCCCCCCCCCCCCACCCCCCCCCCCCCCCACCCCCCCCCCCCCCCACCCCCCCCCCCCCCCACCCCCCCCCCCCCCCACCCCCCCCCCCCCCCACCCCCCCCCCCCCCCACCCCCCCCCCCCCCCACCCCCCCCCCCCCCCACCCCCCCCCCCCCCCACCCCCCCCCCCCCCCACCCCCCCCCCCCCCCACCCCCCCCCCCCCCCACCCCCCCCCCCCCCCACCCCCCCCCCCCCCCACCCCCCCCCCCCCCCACCCCCCCCCCCCCCCACCCCCCCCCCCCCCCACCCCCCCCCCCCCCCACCCCCCCCCCCCCCCACCCCCCCCCCCCCCCACCCCCCCCCCCCCCCACCCCCCCCCCCCCCCACCCCCCCCCCCCCCCACCCCCCCCCCCCCCCACCCCCCCCCCCCCCCACCCCCCCCCCCCCCCACCCCCCCCCCCCCCCACCCCCCCCCCCCCCCACCCCCCCCCCCCCCCACCCCCCCCCCCCCCCACCCCCCCCCCCCCCCACCCCCCCCCCCCCCCACCCCCCCCCCCCCCCACCCCCCCCCCCCCCCACCCCCCCCCCCCCCCACCCCCCCCCCCCCCCACCCCCCCCCCCCCCCACCCCCCCCCCCCCCCACCCCCCCCCCCCCCCACCCCCCCCCCCCCCCACCCCCCCCCCCCCCCACCCCCCCCCCCCCCCACCCCCCCCCCCCCCCACCCCCCCCCCCCCCCACCCCCCCCCCCCCCCACCCCCCCCCCCCCCCACCCCCCCCCCCCCCCACCCCCCCCCCCCCCCACCCCCCCCCCCCCCCACCCCCCCCCCCCCCCACCCCCCCCCCCCCCCACCCCCCCCCCCCCCCACCCCCCCCCCCCCCCACCCCCCCCCCCCCCCACCCCCCCCCCCCCCCACCCCCCCCCCCCCCCACCCCCCCCCCCCCCCACCCCCCCCCCCCCCCACCCCCCCCCCCCCCCACCCCCCCCCCCCCCCACCCCCCCCCCCCCCCACCCCCCCCCCCCCCCACCCCCCCCCCCCCCCACCCCCCCCCCCCCCCACCCCCCCCCCCCCCCACCCCCCCCCCCCCCCACCCCCCCCCCCCCCCACCCCCCCCCCCCCCCACCCCCCCCCCCCCCCACCCCCCCCCCCCCCCACCCCCCCCCCCCCCCACCCCCCCCCCCCCCCACCCCCCCCCCCCCCCACCCCCCCCCCCCCCCACCCCCCCCCCCCCCCACCCCCCCCCCCCCCCACCCCCCCCCCCCCCCACCCCCCCCCCCCCCCACCCCCCCCCCCCCCCACCCCCCCCCCCCCCCACCCCCCCCCCCCCCCACCCCCCCCCCCCCCCACCCCCCCCCCCCCCCACCCCCCCCCCCCCCCACCCCCCCCCCCCCCCACCCCCCCCCCCCCCCACCCCCCCCCCCCCCCACCCCCCCCCCCCCCCACCCCCCCCCCCCCCCACCCCCCCCCCCCCCCACCCCCCCCCCCCCCCACCCCCCCCCCCCCCCACCCCCCCCCCCCCCCACCCCCCCCCCCCCCCACCCCCCCCCCCCCCCACCCCCCCCCCCCCCCACCCCCCCCCCCCCCCACCCCCCCCCCCCCCCACCCCCCCCCCCCCCCACCCCCCCCCCCCCCCACCCCCCCCCCCCCCCACCCCCCCCCCCCCCCACCCCCCCCCCCCCCCACCCCCCCCCCCCCCCACCCCCCCCCCCCCCCACCCCCCCCCCCCCCCACCCCCCCCCCCCCCCACCCCCCCCCCCCCCCACCCCCCCCCCCCCCCACCCCCCCCCCCCCCCACCCCCCCCCCCCCCCACCCCCCCCCCCCCCCACCCCCCCCCCCCCCCACCCCCCCCCCCCCCCACCCCCCCCCCCCCCCACCCCCCCCCCCCCCCACCCCCCCCCCCCCCCACCCCCCCCCCCCCCCACCCCCCCCCCCCCCCACCCCCCCCCCCCCCCACCCCCCCCCCCCCCCACCCCCCCCCCCCCCCACCCCCCCCCCCCCCCACCCCCCCCCCCCCCCACCCCCCCCCCCCCCCACCCCCCCCCCCCCCCACCCCCCCCCCCCCCCACCCCCCCCCCCCCCCACCCCCCCCCCCCCCCACCCCCCCCCCCCCCCACCCCCCCCCCCCCCCACCCCCCCCCCCCCCCACCCCCCCCCCCCCCCACCCCCCCCCCCCCCCACCCCCCCCCCCCCCCACCCCCCCCCCCCCCCACCCCCCCCCCCCCCCACCCCCCCCCCCCCCCACCCCCCCCCCCCCCCACCCCCCCCCCCCCCCACCCCCCCCCCCCCCCACCCCCCCCCCCCCCCACCCCCCCCCCCCCCCACCCCCCCCCCCCCCCACCCCCCCCCCCCCCCACCCCCCCCCCCCCCCACCCCCCCCCCCCCCCACCCCCCCCCCCCCCCACCCCCCCCCCCCCCCACCCCCCCCCCCCCCCACCCCCCCCCCCCCCCACCCCCCCCCCCCCCCACCCCCCCCCCCCCCCACCCCCCCCCCCCCCCACCCCCCCCCCCCCCCACCCCCCCCCCCCCCCACCCCCCCCCCCCCCCACCCCCCCCCCCCCCCACCCCCCCCCCCCCCCACCCCCCCCCCCCCCCACCCCCCCCCCCCCCCACCCCCCCCCCCCCCCACCCCCCCCCCCCCCCACCCCCCCCCCCCCCCACCCCCCCCCCCCCCCACCCCCCCCCCCCCCCACCCCCCCCCCCCCCCACCCCCCCCCCCCCCCACCCCCCCCCCCCCCCACCCCCCCCCCCCCCCACCCCCCCCCCCCCCCACCCCCCCCCCCCCCCACCCCCCCCCCCCCCCACCCCCCCCCCCCCCCACCCCCCCCCCCCCCCACCCCCCCCCCCCCCCACCCCCCCCCCCCCCCACCCCCCCCCCCCCCCACCCCCCCCCCCCCCCACCCCCCCCCCCCCCCACCCCCCCCCCCCCCCACCCCCCCCCCCCCCCACCCCCCCCCCCCCCCACCCCCCCCCCCCCCCACCCCCCCCCCCCCCCACCCCCCCCCCCCCCCACCCCCCCCCCCCCCCACCCCCCCCCCCCCCCACCCCCCCCCCCCCCCACCCCCCCCCCCCCCCACCCCCCCCCCCCCCCACCCCCCCCCCCCCCCACCCCCCCCCCCCCCCACCCCCCCCCCCCCCCACCCCCCCCCCCCCCCACCCCCCCCCCCCCCCACCCCCCCCCCCCCCCACCCCCCCCCCCCCCCACCCCCCCCCCCCCCCACCCCCCCCCCCCCCCACCCCCCCCCCCCCCCACCCCCCCCCCCCCCCACCCCCCCCCCCCCCCACCCCCCCCCCCCCCCACCCCCCCCCCCCCCCACCCCCCCCCCCCCCCACCCCCCCCCCCCCCCACCCCCCCCCCCCCCCACCCCCCCCCCCCCCCACCCCCCCCCCCCCCCACCCCCCCCCCCCCCCACCCCCCCCCCCCCCCACCCCCCCCCCCCCCCACCCCCCCCCCCCCCCACCCCCCCCCCCCCCCACCCCCCCCCCCCCCCACCCCCCCCCCCCCCCACCCCCCCCCCCCCCCACCCCCCCCCCCCCCCACCCCCCCCCCCCCCCACCCCCCCCCCCCCCCACCCCCCCCCCCCCCCACCCCCCCCCCCCCCCACCCCCCCCCCCCCCCACCCCCCCCCCCCCCCACCCCCCCCCCCCCCCACCCCCCCCCCCCCCCACCCCCCCCCCCCCCCACCCCCCCCCCCCCCCACCCCCCCCCCCCCCCACCCCCCCCCCCCCCCACCCCCCCCCCCCCCCACCCCCCCCCCCCCCCACCCCCCCCCCCCCCCACCCCCCCCCCCCCCCACCCCCCCCCCCCCCCACCCCCCCCCCCCCCCACCCCCCCCCCCCCCCACCCCCCCCCCCCCCCACCCCCCCCCCCCCCCACCCCCCCCCCCCCCCACCCCCCCCCCCCCCCACCCCCCCCCCCCCCCACCCCCCCCCCCCCCCACCCCCCCCCCCCCCCACCCCCCCCCCCCCCCACCCCCCCCCCCCCCCACCCCCCCCCCCCCCCACCCCCCCCCCCCCCCACCCCCCCCCCCCCCCACCCCCCCCCCCCCCCACCCCCCCCCCCCCCCACCCCCCCCCCCCCCCACCCCCCCCCCCCCCCACCCCCCCCCCCCCCCACCCCCCCCCCCCCCCACCCCCCCCCCCCCCCACCCCCCCCCCCCCCCACCCCCCCCCCCCCCCACCCCCCCCCCCCCCCACCCCCCCCCCCCCCCACCCCCCCCCCCCCCCACCCCCCCCCCCCCCCACCCCCCCCCCCCCCCACCCCCCCCCCCCCCCACCCCCCCCCCCCCCCACCCCCCCCCCCCCCCACCCCCCCCCCCCCCCACCCCCCCCCCCCCCCACCCCCCCCCCCCCCCACCCCCCCCCCCCCCCACCCCCCCCCCCCCCCACCCCCCCCCCCCCCCACCCCCCCCCCCCCCCACCCCCCCCCCCCCCCACCCCCCCCCCCCCCCACCCCCCCCCCCCCCCACCCCCCCCCCCCCCCACCCCCCCCCCCCCCCACCCCCCCCCCCCCCCACCCCCCCCCCCCCCCACCCCCCCCCCCCCCCACCCCCCCCCCCCCCCACCCCCCCCCCCCCCCACCCCCCCCCCCCCCCACCCCCCCCCCCCCCCACCCCCCCCCCCCCCCACCCCCCCCCCCCCCCACCCCCCCCCCCCCCCACCCCCCCCCCCCCCCACCCCCCCCCCCCCCCACCCCCCCCCCCCCCCACCCCCCCCCCCCCCCACCCCCCCCCCCCCCCACCCCCCCCCCCCCCCACCCCCCCCCCCCCCCACCCCCCCCCCCCCCCACCCCCCCCCCCCCCCACCCCCCCCCCCCCCCACCCCCCCCCCCCCCCACCCCCCCCCCCCCCCACCCCCCCCCCCCCCCACCCCCCCCCCCCCCCACCCCCCCCCCCCCCCACCCCCCCCCCCCCCCACCCCCCCCCCCCCCCACCCCCCCCCCCCCCCACCCCCCCCCCCCCCCACCCCCCCCCCCCCCCACCCCCCCCCCCCCCCACCCCCCCCCCCCCCCACCCCCCCCCCCCCCCACCCCCCCCCCCCCCCACCCCCCCCCCCCCCCACCCCCCCCCCCCCCCACCCCCCCCCCCCCCCACCCCCCCCCCCCCCCACCCCCCCCCCCCCCCACCCCCCCCCCCCCCCACCCCCCCCCCCCCCCACCCCCCCCCCCCCCCACCCCCCCCCCCCCCCACCCCCCCCCCCCCCCACCCCCCCCCCCCCCCACCCCCCCCCCCCCCCACCCCCCCCCCCCCCCACCCCCCCCCCCCCCCACCCCCCCCCCCCCCCACCCCCCCCCCCCCCCACCCCCCCCCCCCCCCACCCCCCCCCCCCCCCACCCCCCCCCCCCCCCACCCCCCCCCCCCCCCACCCCCCCCCCCCCCCACCCCCCCCCCCCCCCACCCCCCCCCCCCCCCACCCCCCCCCCCCCCCACCCCCCCCCCCCCCCACCCCCCCCCCCCCCCACCCCCCCCCCCCCCCACCCCCCCCCCCCCCCACCCCCCCCCCCCCCCACCCCCCCCCCCCCCCACCCCCCCCCCCCCCCACCCCCCCCCCCCCCCACCCCCCCCCCCCCCCACCCCCCCCCCCCCCCACCCCCCCCCCCCCCCACCCCCCCCCCCCCCCACCCCCCCCCCCCCCCACCCCCCCCCCCCCCCACCCCCCCCCCCCCCCACCCCCCCCCCCCCCCACCCCCCCCCCCCCCCACCCCCCCCCCCCCCCACCCCCCCCCCCCCCCACCCCCCCCCCCCCCCACCCCCCCCCCCCCCCACCCCCCCCCCCCCCCACCCCCCCCCCCCCCCACCCCCCCCCCCCCCCACCCCCCCCCCCCCCCACCCCCCCCCCCCCCCACCCCCCCCCCCCCCCACCCCCCCCCCCCCCCACCCCCCCCCCCCCCCACCCCCCCCCCCCCCCACCCCCCCCCCCCCCCACCCCCCCCCCCCCCCACCCCCCCCCCCCCCCACCCCCCCCCCCCCCCACCCCCCCCCCCCCCCACCCCCCCCCCCCCCCACCCCCCCCCCCCCCCACCCCCCCCCCCCCCCACCCCCCCCCCCCCCCACCCCCCCCCCCCCCCACCCCCCCCCCCCCCCACCCCCCCCCCCCCCCACCCCCCCCCCCCCCCACCCCCCCCCCCCCCCACCCCCCCCCCCCCCCACCCCCCCCCCCCCCCACCCCCCCCCCCCCCCACCCCCCCCCCCCCCCACCCCCCCCCCCCCCCACCCCCCCCCCCCCCCACCCCCCCCCCCCCCCACCCCCCCCCCCCCCCACCCCCCCCCCCCCCCACCCCCCCCCCCCCCCACCCCCCCCCCCCCCCACCCCCCCCCCCCCCCACCCCCCCCCCCCCCCACCCCCCCCCCCCCCCACCCCCCCCCCCCCCCACCCCCCCCCCCCCCCACCCCCCCCCCCCCCCACCCCCCCCCCCCCCCACCCCCCCCCCCCCCCACCCCCCCCCCCCCCCACCCCCCCCCCCCCCCACCCCCCCCCCCCCCCACCCCCCCCCCCCCCCACCCCCCCCCCCCCCCACCCCCCCCCCCCCCCACCCCCCCCCCCCCCCACCCCCCCCCCCCCCCACCCCCCCCCCCCCCCACCCCCCCCCCCCCCCACCCCCCCCCCCCCCCACCCCCCCCCCCCCCCACCCCCCCCCCCCCCCACCCCCCCCCCCCCCCACCCCCCCCCCCCCCCACCCCCCCCCCCCCCCACCCCCCCCCCCCCCCACCCCCCCCCCCCCCCACCCCCCCCCCCCCCCACCCCCCCCCCCCCCCACCCCCCCCCCCCCCCACCCCCCCCCCCCCCCACCCCCCCCCCCCCCCACCCCCCCCCCCCCCCACCCCCCCCCCCCCCCACCCCCCCCCCCCCCCACCCCCCCCCCCCCCCACCCCCCCCCCCCCCCACCCCCCCCCCCCCCCACCCCCCCCCCCCCCCACCCCCCCCCCCCCCCACCCCCCCCCCCCCCCACCCCCCCCCCCCCCCACCCCCCCCCCCCCCCACCCCCCCCCCCCCCCACCCCCCCCCCCCCCCACCCCCCCCCCCCCCCACCCCCCCCCCCCCCCACCCCCCCCCCCCCCCACCCCCCCCCCCCCCCACCCCCCCCCCCCCCCACCCCCCCCCCCCCCCACCCCCCCCCCCCCCCACCCCCCCCCCCCCCCACCCCCCCCCCCCCCCACCCCCCCCCCCCCCCACCCCCCCCCCCCCCCACCCCCCCCCCCCCCCACCCCCCCCCCCCCCCACCCCCCCCCCCCCCCACCCCCCCCCCCCCCCACCCCCCCCCCCCCCCACCCCCCCCCCCCCCCACCCCCCCCCCCCCCCACCCCCCCCCCCCCCCACCCCCCCCCCCCCCCACCCCCCCCCCCCCCCACCCCCCCCCCCCCCCACCCCCCCCCCCCCCCACCCCCCCCCCCCCCCACCCCCCCCCCCCCCCACCCCCCCCCCCCCCCACCCCCCCCCCCCCCCACCCCCCCCCCCCCCCACCCCCCCCCCCCCCCACCCCCCCCCCCCCCCACCCCCCCCCCCCCCCACCCCCCCCCCCCCCCACCCCCCCCCCCCCCCACCCCCCCCCCCCCCCACCCCCCCCCCCCCCCACCCCCCCCCCCCCCCACCCCCCCCCCCCCCCACCCCCCCCCCCCCCCACCCCCCCCCCCCCCCACCCCCCCCCCCCCCCACCCCCCCCCCCCCCCACCCCCCCCCCCCCCCACCCCCCCCCCCCCCCACCCCCCCCCCCCCCCACCCCCCCCCCCCCCCACCCCCCCCCCCCCCCACCCCCCCCCCCCCCCACCCCCCCCCCCCCCCACCCCCCCCCCCCCCCACCCCCCCCCCCCCCCACCCCCCCCCCCCCCCACCCCCCCCCCCCCCCACCCCCCCCCCCCCCCACCCCCCCCCCCCCCCACCCCCCCCCCCCCCCACCCCCCCCCCCCCCCACCCCCCCCCCCCCCCACCCCCCCCCCCCCCCACCCCCCCCCCCCCCCACCCCCCCCCCCCCCCACCCCCCCCCCCCCCCACCCCCCCCCCCCCCCACCCCCCCCCCCCCCCACCCCCCCCCCCCCCCACCCCCCCCCCCCCCCACCCCCCCCCCCCCCCACCCCCCCCCCCCCCCACCCCCCCCCCCCCCCACCCCCCCCCCCCCCCACCCCCCCCCCCCCCCACCCCCCCCCCCCCCCACCCCCCCCCCCCCCCACCCCCCCCCCCCCCCACCCCCCCCCCCCCCCACCCCCCCCCCCCCCCACCCCCCCCCCCCCCCACCCCCCCCCCCCCCCACCCCCCCCCCCCCCCACCCCCCCCCCCCCCCACCCCCCCCCCCCCCCACCCCCCCCCCCCCCCACCCCCCCCCCCCCCCACCCCCCCCCCCCCCCACCCCCCCCCCCCCCCACCCCCCCCCCCCCCCACCCCCCCCCCCCCCCACCCCCCCCCCCCCCCACCCCCCCCCCCCCCCACCCCCCCCCCCCCCCACCCCCCCCCCCCCCCACCCCCCCCCCCCCCCACCCCCCCCCCCCCCCACCCCCCCCCCCCCCCACCCCCCCCCCCCCCCACCCCCCCCCCCCCCCACCCCCCCCCCCCCCCACCCCCCCCCCCCCCCACCCCCCCCCCCCCCCACCCCCCCCCCCCCCCACCCCCCCCCCCCCCCACCCCCCCCCCCCCCCACCCCCCCCCCCCCCCACCCCCCCCCCCCCCCACCCCCCCCCCCCCCCACCCCCCCCCCCCCCCACCCCCCCCCCCCCCCACCCCCCCCCCCCCCCACCCCCCCCCCCCCCCACCCCCCCCCCCCCCCACCCCCCCCCCCCCCCACCCCCCCCCCCCCCCACCCCCCCCCCCCCCCACCCCCCCCCCCCCCCACCCCCCCCCCCCCCCACCCCCCCCCCCCCCCACCCCCCCCCCCCCCCACCCCCCCCCCCCCCCACCCCCCCCCCCCCCCACCCCCCCCCCCCCCCACCCCCCCCCCCCCCCACCCCCCCCCCCCCCCACCCCCCCCCCCCCCCACCCCCCCCCCCCCCCACCCCCCCCCCCCCCCACCCCCCCCCCCCCCCACCCCCCCCCCCCCCCACCCCCCCCCCCCCCCACCCCCCCCCCCCCCCACCCCCCCCCCCCCCCACCCCCCCCCCCCCCCACCCCCCCCCCCCCCCACCCCCCCCCCCCCCCACCCCCCCCCCCCCCCACCCCCCCCCCCCCCCACCCCCCCCCCCCCCCACCCCCCCCCCCCCCCACCCCCCCCCCCCCCCACCCCCCCCCCCCCCCACCCCCCCCCCCCCCCACCCCCCCCCCCCCCCACCCCCCCCCCCCCCCACCCCCCCCCCCCCCCACCCCCCCCCCCCCCCACCCCCCCCCCCCCCCACCCCCCCCCCCCCCCACCCCCCCCCCCCCCCACCCCCCCCCCCCCCCACCCCCCCCCCCCCCCACCCCCCCCCCCCCCCACCCCCCCCCCCCCCCACCCCCCCCCCCCCCCACCCCCCCCCCCCCCCACCCCCCCCCCCCCCCACCCCCCCCCCCCCCCACCCCCCCCCCCCCCCACCCCCCCCCCCCCCCACCCCCCCCCCCCCCCACCCCCCCCCCCCCCCACCCCCCCCCCCCCCCACCCCCCCCCCCCCCCACCCCCCCCCCCCCCCACCCCCCCCCCCCCCCACCCCCCCCCCCCCCCACCCCCCCCCCCCCCCACCCCCCCCCCCCCCCACCCCCCCCCCCCCCCACCCCCCCCCCCCCCCACCCCCCCCCCCCCCCACCCCCCCCCCCCCCCACCCCCCCCCCCCCCCACCCCCCCCCCCCCCCACCCCCCCCCCCCCCCACCCCCCCCCCCCCCCACCCCCCCCCCCCCCCACCCCCCCCCCCCCCCACCCCCCCCCCCCCCCACCCCCCCCCCCCCCCACCCCCCCCCCCCCCCACCCCCCCCCCCCCCCACCCCCCCCCCCCCCCACCCCCCCCCCCCCCCACCCCCCCCCCCCCCCACCCCCCCCCCCCCCCACCCCCCCCCCCCCCCACCCCCCCCCCCCCCCACCCCCCCCCCCCCCCACCCCCCCCCCCCCCCACCCCCCCCCCCCCCCACCCCCCCCCCCCCCCACCCCCCCCCCCCCCCACCCCCCCCCCCCCCCACCCCCCCCCCCCCCCACCCCCCCCCCCCCCCACCCCCCCCCCCCCCCACCCCCCCCCCCCCCCACCCCCCCCCCCCCCCACCCCCCCCCCCCCCCACCCCCCCCCCCCCCCACCCCCCCCCCCCCCCACCCCCCCCCCCCCCCACCCCCCCCCCCCCCCACCCCCCCCCCCCCCCACCCCCCCCCCCCCCCACCCCCCCCCCCCCCCACCCCCCCCCCCCCCCACCCCCCCCCCCCCCCACCCCCCCCCCCCCCCACCCCCCCCCCCCCCCACCCCCCCCCCCCCCCACCCCCCCCCCCCCCCACCCCCCCCCCCCCCCACCCCCCCCCCCCCCCACCCCCCCCCCCCCCCACCCCCCCCCCCCCCCACCCCCCCCCCCCCCCACCCCCCCCCCCCCCCACCCCCCCCCCCCCCCACCCCCCCCCCCCCCCACCCCCCCCCCCCCCCACCCCCCCCCCCCCCCACCCCCCCCCCCCCCCACCCCCCCCCCCCCCCACCCCCCCCCCCCCCCACCCCCCCCCCCCCCCACCCCCCCCCCCCCCCACCCCCCCCCCCCCCCACCCCCCCCCCCCCCCACCCCCCCCCCCCCCCACCCCCCCCCCCCCCCACCCCCCCCCCCCCCCACCCCCCCCCCCCCCCACCCCCCCCCCCCCCCACCCCCCCCCCCCCCCACCCCCCCCCCCCCCCACCCCCCCCCCCCCCCACCCCCCCCCCCCCCCACCCCCCCCCCCCCCCACCCCCCCCCCCCCCCACCCCCCCCCCCCCCCACCCCCCCCCCCCCCCACCCCCCCCCCCCCCCACCCCCCCCCCCCCCCACCCCCCCCCCCCCCCACCCCCCCCCCCCCCCACCCCCCCCCCCCCCCACCCCCCCCCCCCCCCACCCCCCCCCCCCCCCACCCCCCCCCCCCCCCACCCCCCCCCCCCCCCACCCCCCCCCCCCCCCACCCCCCCCCCCCCCCACCCCCCCCCCCCCCCACCCCCCCCCCCCCCCACCCCCCCCCCCCCCCACCCCCCCCCCCCCCCACCCCCCCCCCCCCCCACCCCCCCCCCCCCCCACCCCCCCCCCCCCCCACCCCCCCCCCCCCCCACCCCCCCCCCCCCCCACCCCCCCCCCCCCCCACCCCCCCCCCCCCCCACCCCCCCCCCCCCCCACCCCCCCCCCCCCCCACCCCCCCCCCCCCCCACCCCCCCCCCCCCCCACCCCCCCCCCCCCCCACCCCCCCCCCCCCCCACCCCCCCCCCCCCCCACCCCCCCCCCCCCCCACCCCCCCCCCCCCCCACCCCCCCCCCCCCCCACCCCCCCCCCCCCCCACCCCCCCCCCCCCCCACCCCCCCCCCCCCCCACCCCCCCCCCCCCCCACCCCCCCCCCCCCCCACCCCCCCCCCCCCCCACCCCCCCCCCCCCCCACCCCCCCCCCCCCCCACCCCCCCCCCCCCCCACCCCCCCCCCCCCCCACCCCCCCCCCCCCCCACCCCCCCCCCCCCCCACCCCCCCCCCCCCCCACCCCCCCCCCCCCCCACCCCCCCCCCCCCCCACCCCCCCCCCCCCCCACCCCCCCCCCCCCCCACCCCCCCCCCCCCCCACCCCCCCCCCCCCCCACCCCCCCCCCCCCCCACCCCCCCCCCCCCCCACCCCCCCCCCCCCCCACCCCCCCCCCCCCCCACCCCCCCCCCCCCCCACCCCCCCCCCCCCCCACCCCCCCCCCCCCCCACCCCCCCCCCCCCCCACCCCCCCCCCCCCCCACCCCCCCCCCCCCCCACCCCCCCCCCCCCCCACCCCCCCCCCCCCCCACCCCCCCCCCCCCCCACCCCCCCCCCCCCCCACCCCCCCCCCCCCCCACCCCCCCCCCCCCCCACCCCCCCCCCCCCCCACCCCCCCCCCCCCCCACCCCCCCCCCCCCCCACCCCCCCCCCCCCCCACCCCCCCCCCCCCCCACCCCCCCCCCCCCCCACCCCCCCCCCCCCCCACCCCCCCCCCCCCCCACCCCCCCCCCCCCCCACCCCCCCCCCCCCCCACCCCCCCCCCCCCCCACCCCCCCCCCCCCCCACCCCCCCCCCCCCCCACCCCCCCCCCCCCCCACCCCCCCCCCCCCCCACCCCCCCCCCCCCCCACCCCCCCCCCCCCCCACCCCCCCCCCCCCCCACCCCCCCCCCCCCCCACCCCCCCCCCCCCCCACCCCCCCCCCCCCCCACCCCCCCCCCCCCCCACCCCCCCCCCCCCCCACCCCCCCCCCCCCCCACCCCCCCCCCCCCCCACCCCCCCCCCCCCCCACCCCCCCCCCCCCCCACCCCCCCCCCCCCCCACCCCCCCCCCCCCCCACCCCCCCCCCCCCCCACCCCCCCCCCCCCCCACCCCCCCCCCCCCCCACCCCCCCCCCCCCCCACCCCCCCCCCCCCCCACCCCCCCCCCCCCCCACCCCCCCCCCCCCCCACCCCCCCCCCCCCCCACCCCCCCCCCCCCCCACCCCCCCCCCCCCCCACCCCCCCCCCCCCCCACCCCCCCCCCCCCCCACCCCCCCCCCCCCCCACCCCCCCCCCCCCCCACCCCCCCCCCCCCCCACCCCCCCCCCCCCCCACCCCCCCCCCCCCCCACCCCCCCCCCCCCCCACCCCCCCCCCCCCCCACCCCCCCCCCCCCCCACCCCCCCCCCCCCCCACCCCCCCCCCCCCCCACCCCCCCCCCCCCCCACCCCCCCCCCCCCCCACCCCCCCCCCCCCCCACCCCCCCCCCCCCCCACCCCCCCCCCCCCCCACCCCCCCCCCCCCCCACCCCCCCCCCCCCCCACCCCCCCCCCCCCCCACCCCCCCCCCCCCCCACCCCCCCCCCCCCCCACCCCCCCCCCCCCCCACCCCCCCCCCCCCCCACCCCCCCCCCCCCCCACCCCCCCCCCCCCCCACCCCCCCCCCCCCCCACCCCCCCCCCCCCCCACCCCCCCCCCCCCCCACCCCCCCCCCCCCCCACCCCCCCCCCCCCCCACCCCCCCCCCCCCCCACCCCCCCCCCCCCCCACCCCCCCCCCCCCCCACCCCCCCCCCCCCCCACCCCCCCCCCCCCCCACCCCCCCCCCCCCCCACCCCCCCCCCCCCCCACCCCCCCCCCCCCCCACCCCCCCCCCCCCCCACCCCCCCCCCCCCCCACCCCCCCCCCCCCCCACCCCCCCCCCCCCCCACCCCCCCCCCCCCCCACCCCCCCCCCCCCCCACCCCCCCCCCCCCCCACCCCCCCCCCCCCCCACCCCCCCCCCCCCCCACCCCCCCCCCCCCCCACCCCCCCCCCCCCCCACCCCCCCCCCCCCCCACCCCCCCCCCCCCCCACCCCCCCCCCCCCCCACCCCCCCCCCCCCCCACCCCCCCCCCCCCCCACCCCCCCCCCCCCCCACCCCCCCCCCCCCCCACCCCCCCCCCCCCCCACCCCCCCCCCCCCCCACCCCCCCCCCCCCCCACCCCCCCCCCCCCCCACCCCCCCCCCCCCCCACCCCCCCCCCCCCCCACCCCCCCCCCCCCCCACCCCCCCCCCCCCCCACCCCCCCCCCCCCCCACCCCCCCCCCCCCCCACCCCCCCCCCCCCCCACCCCCCCCCCCCCCCACCCCCCCCCCCCCCCACCCCCCCCCCCCCCCACCCCCCCCCCCCCCCACCCCCCCCCCCCCCCACCCCCCCCCCCCCCCACCCCCCCCCCCCCCCACCCCCCCCCCCCCCCACCCCCCCCCCCCCCCACCCCCCCCCCCCCCCACCCCCCCCCCCCCCCACCCCCCCCCCCCCCCACCCCCCCCCCCCCCCACCCCCCCCCCCCCCCACCCCCCCCCCCCCCCACCCCCCCCCCCCCCCACCCCCCCCCCCCCCCACCCCCCCCCCCCCCCACCCCCCCCCCCCCCCACCCCCCCCCCCCCCCACCCCCCCCCCCCCCCACCCCCCCCCCCCCCCACCCCCCCCCCCCCCCACCCCCCCCCCCCCCCACCCCCCCCCCCCCCCACCCCCCCCCCCCCCCACCCCCCCCCCCCCCCACCCCCCCCCCCCCCCACCCCCCCCCCCCCCCACCCCCCCCCCCCCCCACCCCCCCCCCCCCCCACCCCCCCCCCCCCCCACCCCCCCCCCCCCCCACCCCCCCCCCCCCCCACCCCCCCCCCCCCCCACCCCCCCCCCCCCCCACCCCCCCCCCCCCCCACCCCCCCCCCCCCCCACCCCCCCCCCCCCCCACCCCCCCCCCCCCCCACCCCCCCCCCCCCCCACCCCCCCCCCCCCCCACCCCCCCCCCCCCCCACCCCCCCCCCCCCCCACCCCCCCCCCCCCCCACCCCCCCCCCCCCCCACCCCCCCCCCCCCCCACCCCCCCCCCCCCCCACCCCCCCCCCCCCCCACCCCCCCCCCCCCCCACCCCCCCCCCCCCCCACCCCCCCCCCCCCCCACCCCCCCCCCCCCCCACCCCCCCCCCCCCCCACCCCCCCCCCCCCCCACCCCCCCCCCCCCCCACCCCCCCCCCCCCCCACCCCCCCCCCCCCCCACCCCCCCCCCCCCCCACCCCCCCCCCCCCCCACCCCCCCCCCCCCCCACCCCCCCCCCCCCCCACCCCCCCCCCCCCCCACCCCCCCCCCCCCCCACCCCCCCCCCCCCCCACCCCCCCCCCCCCCCACCCCCCCCCCCCCCCACCCCCCCCCCCCCCCACCCCCCCCCCCCCCCACCCCCCCCCCCCCCCACCCCCCCCCCCCCCCACCCCCCCCCCCCCCCACCCCCCCCCCCCCCCACCCCCCCCCCCCCCCACCCCCCCCCCCCCCCACCCCCCCCCCCCCCCACCCCCCCCCCCCCCCACCCCCCCCCCCCCCCACCCCCCCCCCCCCCCACCCCCCCCCCCCCCCACCCCCCCCCCCCCCCACCCCCCCCCCCCCCCACCCCCCCCCCCCCCCACCCCCCCCCCCCCCCACCCCCCCCCCCCCCCACCCCCCCCCCCCCCCACCCCCCCCCCCCCCCACCCCCCCCCCCCCCCACCCCCCCCCCCCCCCACCCCCCCCCCCCCCCACCCCCCCCCCCCCCCACCCCCCCCCCCCCCCACCCCCCCCCCCCCCCACCCCCCCCCCCCCCCACCCCCCCCCCCCCCCACCCCCCCCCCCCCCCACCCCCCCCCCCCCCCACCCCCCCCCCCCCCCACCCCCCCCCCCCCCCACCCCCCCCCCCCCCCACCCCCCCCCCCCCCCACCCCCCCCCCCCCCCACCCCCCCCCCCCCCCACCCCCCCCCCCCCCCACCCCCCCCCCCCCCCACCCCCCCCCCCCCCCACCCCCCCCCCCCCCCACCCCCCCCCCCCCCCACCCCCCCCCCCCCCCACCCCCCCCCCCCCCCACCCCCCCCCCCCCCCACCCCCCCCCCCCCCCACCCCCCCCCCCCCCCACCCCCCCCCCCCCCCACCCCCCCCCCCCCCCACCCCCCCCCCCCCCCACCCCCCCCCCCCCCCACCCCCCCCCCCCCCCACCCCCCCCCCCCCCCACCCCCCCCCCCCCCCACCCCCCCCCCCCCCCACCCCCCCCCCCCCCCACCCCCCCCCCCCCCCACCCCCCCCCCCCCCCACCCCCCCCCCCCCCCACCCCCCCCCCCCCCCACCCCCCCCCCCCCCCACCCCCCCCCCCCCCCACCCCCCCCCCCCCCCACCCCCCCCCCCCCCCACCCCCCCCCCCCCCCACCCCCCCCCCCCCCCACCCCCCCCCCCCCCCACCCCCCCCCCCCCCCACCCCCCCCCCCCCCCACCCCCCCCCCCCCCCACCCCCCCCCCCCCCCACCCCCCCCCCCCCCCACCCCCCCCCCCCCCCACCCCCCCCCCCCCCCACCCCCCCCCCCCCCCACCCCCCCCCCCCCCCACCCCCCCCCCCCCCCACCCCCCCCCCCCCCCACCCCCCCCCCCCCCCACCCCCCCCCCCCCCCACCCCCCCCCCCCCCCACCCCCCCCCCCCCCCACCCCCCCCCCCCCCCACCCCCCCCCCCCCCCACCCCCCCCCCCCCCCACCCCCCCCCCCCCCCACCCCCCCCCCCCCCCACCCCCCCCCCCCCCCACCCCCCCCCCCCCCCACCCCCCCCCCCCCCCACCCCCCCCCCCCCCCACCCCCCCCCCCCCCCACCCCCCCCCCCCCCCACCCCCCCCCCCCCCCACCCCCCCCCCCCCCCACCCCCCCCCCCCCCCACCCCCCCCCCCCCCCACCCCCCCCCCCCCCCACCCCCCCCCCCCCCCACCCCCCCCCCCCCCCACCCCCCCCCCCCCCCACCCCCCCCCCCCCCCACCCCCCCCCCCCCCCACCCCCCCCCCCCCCCACCCCCCCCCCCCCCCACCCCCCCCCCCCCCCACCCCCCCCCCCCCCCACCCCCCCCCCCCCCCACCCCCCCCCCCCCCCACCCCCCCCCCCCCCCACCCCCCCCCCCCCCCACCCCCCCCCCCCCCCACCCCCCCCCCCCCCCACCCCCCCCCCCCCCCACCCCCCCCCCCCCCCACCCCCCCCCCCCCCCACCCCCCCCCCCCCCCACCCCCCCCCCCCCCCACCCCCCCCCCCCCCCACCCCCCCCCCCCCCCACCCCCCCCCCCCCCCACCCCCCCCCCCCCCCACCCCCCCCCCCCCCCACCCCCCCCCCCCCCCACCCCCCCCCCCCCCCACCCCCCCCCCCCCCCACCCCCCCCCCCCCCCACCCCCCCCCCCCCCCACCCCCCCCCCCCCCCACCCCCCCCCCCCCCCACCCCCCCCCCCCCCCACCCCCCCCCCCCCCCACCCCCCCCCCCCCCCACCCCCCCCCCCCCCCACCCCCCCCCCCCCCCACCCCCCCCCCCCCCCACCCCCCCCCCCCCCCACCCCCCCCCCCCCCCACCCCCCCCCCCCCCCACCCCCCCCCCCCCCCACCCCCCCCCCCCCCCACCCCCCCCCCCCCCCACCCCCCCCCCCCCCCACCCCCCCCCCCCCCCACCCCCCCCCCCCCCCACCCCCCCCCCCCCCCACCCCCCCCCCCCCCCACCCCCCCCCCCCCCCACCCCCCCCCCCCCCCACCCCCCCCCCCCCCCACCCCCCCCCCCCCCCACCCCCCCCCCCCCCCACCCCCCCCCCCCCCCACCCCCCCCCCCCCCCACCCCCCCCCCCCCCCACCCCCCCCCCCCCCCACCCCCCCCCCCCCCCACCCCCCCCCCCCCCCACCCCCCCCCCCCCCCACCCCCCCCCCCCCCCACCCCCCCCCCCCCCCACCCCCCCCCCCCCCCACCCCCCCCCCCCCCCACCCCCCCCCCCCCCCACCCCCCCCCCCCCCCACCCCCCCCCCCCCCCACCCCCCCCCCCCCCCACCCCCCCCCCCCCCCACCCCCCCCCCCCCCCACCCCCCCCCCCCCCCACCCCCCCCCCCCCCCACCCCCCCCCCCCCCCACCCCCCCCCCCCCCCACCCCCCCCCCCCCCCACCCCCCCCCCCCCCCACCCCCCCCCCCCCCCACCCCCCCCCCCCCCCACCCCCCCCCCCCCCCACCCCCCCCCCCCCCCACCCCCCCCCCCCCCCACCCCCCCCCCCCCCCACCCCCCCCCCCCCCCACCCCCCCCCCCCCCCACCCCCCCCCCCCCCCACCCCCCCCCCCCCCCACCCCCCCCCCCCCCCACCCCCCCCCCCCCCCACCCCCCCCCCCCCCCACCCCCCCCCCCCCCCACCCCCCCCCCCCCCCACCCCCCCCCCCCCCCACCCCCCCCCCCCCCCACCCCCCCCCCCCCCCACCCCCCCCCCCCCCCACCCCCCCCCCCCCCCACCCCCCCCCCCCCCCACCCCCCCCCCCCCCCACCCCCCCCCCCCCCCACCCCCCCCCCCCCCCACCCCCCCCCCCCCCCACCCCCCCCCCCCCCCACCCCCCCCCCCCCCCACCCCCCCCCCCCCCCACCCCCCCCCCCCCCCACCCCCCCCCCCCCCCACCCCCCCCCCCCCCCACCCCCCCCCCCCCCCACCCCCCCCCCCCCCCACCCCCCCCCCCCCCCACCCCCCCCCCCCCCCACCCCCCCCCCCCCCCACCCCCCCCCCCCCCCACCCCCCCCCCCCCCCACCCCCCCCCCCCCCCACCCCCCCCCCCCCCCACCCCCCCCCCCCCCCACCCCCCCCCCCCCCCACCCCCCCCCCCCCCCACCCCCCCCCCCCCCCACCCCCCCCCCCCCCCACCCCCCCCCCCCCCCACCCCCCCCCCCCCCCACCCCCCCCCCCCCCCACCCCCCCCCCCCCCCACCCCCCCCCCCCCCCACCCCCCCCCCCCCCCACCCCCCCCCCCCCCCACCCCCCCCCCCCCCCACCCCCCCCCCCCCCCACCCCCCCCCCCCCCCACCCCCCCCCCCCCCCACCCCCCCCCCCCCCCACCCCCCCCCCCCCCCACCCCCCCCCCCCCCCACCCCCCCCCCCCCCCACCCCCCCCCCCCCCCACCCCCCCCCCCCCCCACCCCCCCCCCCCCCCACCCCCCCCCCCCCCCACCCCCCCCCCCCCCCACCCCCCCCCCCCCCCACCCCCCCCCCCCCCCACCCCCCCCCCCCCCCACCCCCCCCCCCCCCCACCCCCCCCCCCCCCCACCCCCCCCCCCCCCCACCCCCCCCCCCCCCCACCCCCCCCCCCCCCCACCCCCCCCCCCCCCCACCCCCCCCCCCCCCCACCCCCCCCCCCCCCCACCCCCCCCCCCCCCCACCCCCCCCCCCCCCCACCCCCCCCCCCCCCCACCCCCCCCCCCCCCCACCCCCCCCCCCCCCCACCCCCCCCCCCCCCCACCCCCCCCCCCCCCCACCCCCCCCCCCCCCCACCCCCCCCCCCCCCCACCCCCCCCCCCCCCCACCCCCCCCCCCCCCCACCCCCCCCCCCCCCCACCCCCCCCCCCCCCCACCCCCCCCCCCCCCCACCCCCCCCCCCCCCCACCCCCCCCCCCCCCCACCCCCCCCCCCCCCCACCCCCCCCCCCCCCCACCCCCCCCCCCCCCCACCCCCCCCCCCCCCCACCCCCCCCCCCCCCCACCCCCCCCCCCCCCCACCCCCCCCCCCCCCCACCCCCCCCCCCCCCCACCCCCCCCCCCCCCCACCCCCCCCCCCCCCCACCCCCCCCCCCCCCCACCCCCCCCCCCCCCCACCCCCCCCCCCCCCCACCCCCCCCCCCCCCCACCCCCCCCCCCCCCCACCCCCCCCCCCCCCCACCCCCCCCCCCCCCCACCCCCCCCCCCCCCCACCCCCCCCCCCCCCCACCCCCCCCCCCCCCCACCCCCCCCCCCCCCCACCCCCCCCCCCCCCCACCCCCCCCCCCCCCCACCCCCCCCCCCCCCCACCCCCCCCCCCCCCCACCCCCCCCCCCCCCCACCCCCCCCCCCCCCCACCCCCCCCCCCCCCCACCCCCCCCCCCCCCCACCCCCCCCCCCCCCCACCCCCCCCCCCCCCCACCCCCCCCCCCCCCCACCCCCCCCCCCCCCCACCCCCCCCCCCCCCCACCCCCCCCCCCCCCCACCCCCCCCCCCCCCCACCCCCCCCCCCCCCCACCCCCCCCCCCCCCCACCCCCCCCCCCCCCCACCCCCCCCCCCCCCCACCCCCCCCCCCCCCCACCCCCCCCCCCCCCCACCCCCCCCCCCCCCCACCCCCCCCCCCCCCCACCCCCCCCCCCCCCCACCCCCCCCCCCCCCCACCCCCCCCCCCCCCCACCCCCCCCCCCCCCCACCCCCCCCCCCCCCCACCCCCCCCCCCCCCCACCCCCCCCCCCCCCCACCCCCCCCCCCCCCCACCCCCCCCCCCCCCCACCCCCCCCCCCCCCCACCCCCCCCCCCCCCCACCCCCCCCCCCCCCCACCCCCCCCCCCCCCCACCCCCCCCCCCCCCCACCCCCCCCCCCCCCCACCCCCCCCCCCCCCCACCCCCCCCCCCCCCCACCCCCCCCCCCCCCCACCCCCCCCCCCCCCCACCCCCCCCCCCCCCCACCCCCCCCCCCCCCCACCCCCCCCCCCCCCCACCCCCCCCCCCCCCCACCCCCCCCCCCCCCCACCCCCCCCCCCCCCCACCCCCCCCCCCCCCCACCCCCCCCCCCCCCCACCCCCCCCCCCCCCCACCCCCCCCCCCCCCCACCCCCCCCCCCCCCCACCCCCCCCCCCCCCCACCCCCCCCCCCCCCCACCCCCCCCCCCCCCCACCCCCCCCCCCCCCCACCCCCCCCCCCCCCCACCCCCCCCCCCCCCCACCCCCCCCCCCCCCCACCCCCCCCCCCCCCCACCCCCCCCCCCCCCCACCCCCCCCCCCCCCCACCCCCCCCCCCCCCCACCCCCCCCCCCCCCCACCCCCCCCCCCCCCCACCCCCCCCCCCCCCCACCCCCCCCCCCCCCCACCCCCCCCCCCCCCCACCCCCCCCCCCCCCCACCCCCCCCCCCCCCCACCCCCCCCCCCCCCCACCCCCCCCCCCCCCCACCCCCCCCCCCCCCCACCCCCCCCCCCCCCCACCCCCCCCCCCCCCCACCCCCCCCCCCCCCCACCCCCCCCCCCCCCCACCCCCCCCCCCCCCCACCCCCCCCCCCCCCCACCCCCCCCCCCCCCCACCCCCCCCCCCCCCCACCCCCCCCCCCCCCCACCCCCCCCCCCCCCCACCCCCCCCCCCCCCCACCCCCCCCCCCCCCCACCCCCCCCCCCCCCCACCCCCCCCCCCCCCCACCCCCCCCCCCCCCCACCCCCCCCCCCCCCCACCCCCCCCCCCCCCCACCCCCCCCCCCCCCCACCCCCCCCCCCCCCCACCCCCCCCCCCCCCCACCCCCCCCCCCCCCCACCCCCCCCCCCCCCCACCCCCCCCCCCCCCCACCCCCCCCCCCCCCCACCCCCCCCCCCCCCCACCCCCCCCCCCCCCCACCCCCCCCCCCCCCCACCCCCCCCCCCCCCCACCCCCCCCCCCCCCCACCCCCCCCCCCCCCCACCCCCCCCCCCCCCCACCCCCCCCCCCCCCCACCCCCCCCCCCCCCCACCCCCCCCCCCCCCCACCCCCCCCCCCCCCCACCCCCCCCCCCCCCCACCCCCCCCCCCCCCCACCCCCCCCCCCCCCCACCCCCCCCCCCCCCCACCCCCCCCCCCCCCCACCCCCCCCCCCCCCCACCCCCCCCCCCCCCCACCCCCCCCCCCCCCCACCCCCCCCCCCCCCCACCCCCCCCCCCCCCCACCCCCCCCCCCCCCCACCCCCCCCCCCCCCCACCCCCCCCCCCCCCCACCCCCCCCCCCCCCCACCCCCCCCCCCCCCCACCCCCCCCCCCCCCCACCCCCCCCCCCCCCCACCCCCCCCCCCCCCCACCCCCCCCCCCCCCCACCCCCCCCCCCCCCCACCCCCCCCCCCCCCCACCCCCCCCCCCCCCCACCCCCCCCCCCCCCCACCCCCCCCCCCCCCCACCCCCCCCCCCCCCCACCCCCCCCCCCCCCCACCCCCCCCCCCCCCCACCCCCCCCCCCCCCCACCCCCCCCCCCCCCCACCCCCCCCCCCCCCCACCCCCCCCCCCCCCCACCCCCCCCCCCCCCCACCCCCCCCCCCCCCCACCCCCCCCCCCCCCCACCCCCCCCCCCCCCCACCCCCCCCCCCCCCCACCCCCCCCCCCCCCCACCCCCCCCCCCCCCCACCCCCCCCCCCCCCCACCCCCCCCCCCCCCCACCCCCCCCCCCCCCCACCCCCCCCCCCCCCCACCCCCCCCCCCCCCCACCCCCCCCCCCCCCCACCCCCCCCCCCCCCCACCCCCCCCCCCCCCCACCCCCCCCCCCCCCCACCCCCCCCCCCCCCCACCCCCCCCCCCCCCCACCCCCCCCCCCCCCCACCCCCCCCCCCCCCCACCCCCCCCCCCCCCCACCCCCCCCCCCCCCCACCCCCCCCCCCCCCCACCCCCCCCCCCCCCCACCCCCCCCCCCCCCCACCCCCCCCCCCCCCCACCCCCCCCCCCCCCCACCCCCCCCCCCCCCCACCCCCCCCCCCCCCCACCCCCCCCCCCCCCCACCCCCCCCCCCCCCCACCCCCCCCCCCCCCCACCCCCCCCCCCCCCCACCCCCCCCCCCCCCCACCCCCCCCCCCCCCCACCCCCCCCCCCCCCCACCCCCCCCCCCCCCCACCCCCCCCCCCCCCCACCCCCCCCCCCCCCCACCCCCCCCCCCCCCCACCCCCCCCCCCCCCCACCCCCCCCCCCCCCCACCCCCCCCCCCCCCCACCCCCCCCCCCCCCCACCCCCCCCCCCCCCCACCCCCCCCCCCCCCCACCCCCCCCCCCCCCCACCCCCCCCCCCCCCCACCCCCCCCCCCCCCCACCCCCCCCCCCCCCCACCCCCCCCCCCCCCCACCCCCCCCCCCCCCCACCCCCCCCCCCCCCCACCCCCCCCCCCCCCCACCCCCCCCCCCCCCCACCCCCCCCCCCCCCCACCCCCCCCCCCCCCCACCCCCCCCCCCCCCCACCCCCCCCCCCCCCCACCCCCCCCCCCCCCCACCCCCCCCCCCCCCCACCCCCCCCCCCCCCCACCCCCCCCCCCCCCCACCCCCCCCCCCCCCCACCCCCCCCCCCCCCCACCCCCCCCCCCCCCCACCCCCCCCCCCCCCCACCCCCCCCCCCCCCCACCCCCCCCCCCCCCCACCCCCCCCCCCCCCCACCCCCCCCCCCCCCCACCCCCCCCCCCCCCCACCCCCCCCCCCCCCCACCCCCCCCCCCCCCCACCCCCCCCCCCCCCCACCCCCCCCCCCCCCCACCCCCCCCCCCCCCCACCCCCCCCCCCCCCCACCCCCCCCCCCCCCCACCCCCCCCCCCCCCCACCCCCCCCCCCCCCCACCCCCCCCCCCCCCCACCCCCCCCCCCCCCCACCCCCCCCCCCCCCCACCCCCCCCCCCCCCCACCCCCCCCCCCCCCCACCCCCCCCCCCCCCCACCCCCCCCCCCCCCCACCCCCCCCCCCCCCCACCCCCCCCCCCCCCCACCCCCCCCCCCCCCCACCCCCCCCCCCCCCCACCCCCCCCCCCCCCCACCCCCCCCCCCCCCCACCCCCCCCCCCCCCCACCCCCCCCCCCCCCCACCCCCCCCCCCCCCCACCCCCCCCCCCCCCCACCCCCCCCCCCCCCCACCCCCCCCCCCCCCCACCCCCCCCCCCCCCCACCCCCCCCCCCCCCCACCCCCCCCCCCCCCCACCCCCCCCCCCCCCCACCCCCCCCCCCCCCCACCCCCCCCCCCCCCCACCCCCCCCCCCCCCCACCCCCCCCCCCCCCCACCCCCCCCCCCCCCCACCCCCCCCCCCCCCCACCCCCCCCCCCCCCCACCCCCCCCCCCCCCCACCCCCCCCCCCCCCCACCCCCCCCCCCCCCCACCCCCCCCCCCCCCCACCCCCCCCCCCCCCCACCCCCCCCCCCCCCCACCCCCCCCCCCCCCCACCCCCCCCCCCCCCCACCCCCCCCCCCCCCCACCCCCCCCCCCCCCCACCCCCCCCCCCCCCCACCCCCCCCCCCCCCCACCCCCCCCCCCCCCCACCCCCCCCCCCCCCCACCCCCCCCCCCCCCCACCCCCCCCCCCCCCCACCCCCCCCCCCCCCCACCCCCCCCCCCCCCCACCCCCCCCCCCCCCCACCCCCCCCCCCCCCCACCCCCCCCCCCCCCCACCCCCCCCCCCCCCCACCCCCCCCCCCCCCCACCCCCCCCCCCCCCCACCCCCCCCCCCCCCCACCCCCCCCCCCCCCCACCCCCCCCCCCCCCCACCCCCCCCCCCCCCCACCCCCCCCCCCCCCCACCCCCCCCCCCCCCCACCCCCCCCCCCCCCCACCCCCCCCCCCCCCCACCCCCCCCCCCCCCCACCCCCCCCCCCCCCCACCCCCCCCCCCCCCCACCCCCCCCCCCCCCCACCCCCCCCCCCCCCCACCCCCCCCCCCCCCCACCCCCCCCCCCCCCCACCCCCCCCCCCCCCCACCCCCCCCCCCCCCCACCCCCCCCCCCCCCCACCCCCCCCCCCCCCCACCCCCCCCCCCCCCCACCCCCCCCCCCCCCCACCCCCCCCCCCCCCCACCCCCCCCCCCCCCCACCCCCCCCCCCCCCCACCCCCCCCCCCCCCCACCCCCCCCCCCCCCCACCCCCCCCCCCCCCCACCCCCCCCCCCCCCCACCCCCCCCCCCCCCCACCCCCCCCCCCCCCCACCCCCCCCCCCCCCCACCCCCCCCCCCCCCCACCCCCCCCCCCCCCCACCCCCCCCCCCCCCCACCCCCCCCCCCCCCCACCCCCCCCCCCCCCCACCCCCCCCCCCCCCCACCCCCCCCCCCCCCCACCCCCCCCCCCCCCCACCCCCCCCCCCCCCCACCCCCCCCCCCCCCCACCCCCCCCCCCCCCCACCCCCCCCCCCCCCCACCCCCCCCCCCCCCCACCCCCCCCCCCCCCCACCCCCCCCCCCCCCCACCCCCCCCCCCCCCCACCCCCCCCCCCCCCCACCCCCCCCCCCCCCCACCCCCCCCCCCCCCCACCCCCCCCCCCCCCCACCCCCCCCCCCCCCCACCCCCCCCCCCCCCCACCCCCCCCCCCCCCCACCCCCCCCCCCCCCCACCCCCCCCCCCCCCCACCCCCCCCCCCCCCCACCCCCCCCCCCCCCCACCCCCCCCCCCCCCCACCCCCCCCCCCCCCCACCCCCCCCCCCCCCCACCCCCCCCCCCCCCCACCCCCCCCCCCCCCCACCCCCCCCCCCCCCCACCCCCCCCCCCCCCCACCCCCCCCCCCCCCCACCCCCCCCCCCCCCCACCCCCCCCCCCCCCCACCCCCCCCCCCCCCCACCCCCCCCCCCCCCCACCCCCCCCCCCCCCCACCCCCCCCCCCCCCCACCCCCCCCCCCCCCCACCCCCCCCCCCCCCCACCCCCCCCCCCCCCCACCCCCCCCCCCCCCCACCCCCCCCCCCCCCCACCCCCCCCCCCCCCCACCCCCCCCCCCCCCCACCCCCCCCCCCCCCCACCCCCCCCCCCCCCCACCCCCCCCCCCCCCCACCCCCCCCCCCCCCCACCCCCCCCCCCCCCCACCCCCCCCCCCCCCCACCCCCCCCCCCCCCCACCCCCCCCCCCCCCCACCCCCCCCCCCCCCCACCCCCCCCCCCCCCCACCCCCCCCCCCCCCCACCCCCCCCCCCCCCCACCCCCCCCCCCCCCCACCCCCCCCCCCCCCCACCCCCCCCCCCCCCCACCCCCCCCCCCCCCCACCCCCCCCCCCCCCCACCCCCCCCCCCCCCCACCCCCCCCCCCCCCCACCCCCCCCCCCCCCCACCCCCCCCCCCCCCCACCCCCCCCCCCCCCCACCCCCCCCCCCCCCCACCCCCCCCCCCCCCCACCCCCCCCCCCCCCCACCCCCCCCCCCCCCCACCCCCCCCCCCCCCCACCCCCCCCCCCCCCCACCCCCCCCCCCCCCCACCCCCCCCCCCCCCCACCCCCCCCCCCCCCCACCCCCCCCCCCCCCCACCCCCCCCCCCCCCCACCCCCCCCCCCCCCCACCCCCCCCCCCCCCCACCCCCCCCCCCCCCCACCCCCCCCCCCCCCCACCCCCCCCCCCCCCCACCCCCCCCCCCCCCCACCCCCCCCCCCCCCCACCCCCCCCCCCCCCCACCCCCCCCCCCCCCCACCCCCCCCCCCCCCCACCCCCCCCCCCCCCCACCCCCCCCCCCCCCCACCCCCCCCCCCCCCCACCCCCCCCCCCCCCCACCCCCCCCCCCCCCCACCCCCCCCCCCCCCCACCCCCCCCCCCCCCCACCCCCCCCCCCCCCCACCCCCCCCCCCCCCCACCCCCCCCCCCCCCCACCCCCCCCCCCCCCCACCCCCCCCCCCCCCCACCCCCCCCCCCCCCCACCCCCCCCCCCCCCCACCCCCCCCCCCCCCCACCCCCCCCCCCCCCCACCCCCCCCCCCCCCCACCCCCCCCCCCCCCCACCCCCCCCCCCCCCCACCCCCCCCCCCCCCCACCCCCCCCCCCCCCCACCCCCCCCCCCCCCCACCCCCCCCCCCCCCCACCCCCCCCCCCCCCCACCCCCCCCCCCCCCCACCCCCCCCCCCCCCCACCCCCCCCCCCCCCCACCCCCCCCCCCCCCCACCCCCCCCCCCCCCCACCCCCCCCCCCCCCCACCCCCCCCCCCCCCCACCCCCCCCCCCCCCCACCCCCCCCCCCCCCCACCCCCCCCCCCCCCCACCCCCCCCCCCCCCCACCCCCCCCCCCCCCCACCCCCCCCCCCCCCCACCCCCCCCCCCCCCCACCCCCCCCCCCCCCCACCCCCCCCCCCCCCCACCCCCCCCCCCCCCCACCCCCCCCCCCCCCCACCCCCCCCCCCCCCCACCCCCCCCCCCCCCCACCCCCCCCCCCCCCCACCCCCCCCCCCCCCCACCCCCCCCCCCCCCCACCCCCCCCCCCCCCCACCCCCCCCCCCCCCCACCCCCCCCCCCCCCCACCCCCCCCCCCCCCCACCCCCCCCCCCCCCCACCCCCCCCCCCCCCCACCCCCCCCCCCCCCCACCCCCCCCCCCCCCCACCCCCCCCCCCCCCCACCCCCCCCCCCCCCCACCCCCCCCCCCCCCCACCCCCCCCCCCCCCCACCCCCCCCCCCCCCCACCCCCCCCCCCCCCCACCCCCCCCCCCCCCCACCCCCCCCCCCCCCCACCCCCCCCCCCCCCCACCCCCCCCCCCCCCCACCCCCCCCCCCCCCCACCCCCCCCCCCCCCCACCCCCCCCCCCCCCCACCCCCCCCCCCCCCCACCCCCCCCCCCCCCCACCCCCCCCCCCCCCCACCCCCCCCCCCCCCCACCCCCCCCCCCCCCCACCCCCCCCCCCCCCCACCCCCCCCCCCCCCCACCCCCCCCCCCCCCCACCCCCCCCCCCCCCCACCCCCCCCCCCCCCCACCCCCCCCCCCCCCCACCCCCCCCCCCCCCCACCCCCCCCCCCCCCCACCCCCCCCCCCCCCCACCCCCCCCCCCCCCCACCCCCCCCCCCCCCCACCCCCCCCCCCCCCCACCCCCCCCCCCCCCCACCCCCCCCCCCCCCCACCCCCCCCCCCCCCCACCCCCCCCCCCCCCCACCCCCCCCCCCCCCCACCCCCCCCCCCCCCCACCCCCCCCCCCCCCCACCCCCCCCCCCCCCCACCCCCCCCCCCCCCCACCCCCCCCCCCCCCCACCCCCCCCCCCCCCCACCCCCCCCCCCCCCCACCCCCCCCCCCCCCCACCCCCCCCCCCCCCCACCCCCCCCCCCCCCCACCCCCCCCCCCCCCCACCCCCCCCCCCCCCCACCCCCCCCCCCCCCCACCCCCCCCCCCCCCCACCCCCCCCCCCCCCCACCCCCCCCCCCCCCCACCCCCCCCCCCCCCCACCCCCCCCCCCCCCCACCCCCCCCCCCCCCCACCCCCCCCCCCCCCCACCCCCCCCCCCCCCCACCCCCCCCCCCCCCCACCCCCCCCCCCCCCCACCCCCCCCCCCCCCCACCCCCCCCCCCCCCCACCCCCCCCCCCCCCCACCCCCCCCCCCCCCCACCCCCCCCCCCCCCCACCCCCCCCCCCCCCCACCCCCCCCCCCCCCCACCCCCCCCCCCCCCCACCCCCCCCCCCCCCCACCCCCCCCCCCCCCCACCCCCCCCCCCCCCCACCCCCCCCCCCCCCCACCCCCCCCCCCCCCCACCCCCCCCCCCCCCCACCCCCCCCCCCCCCCACCCCCCCCCCCCCCCACCCCCCCCCCCCCCCACCCCCCCCCCCCCCCACCCCCCCCCCCCCCCACCCCCCCCCCCCCCCACCCCCCCCCCCCCCCACCCCCCCCCCCCCCCACCCCCCCCCCCCCCCACCCCCCCCCCCCCCCACCCCCCCCCCCCCCCACCCCCCCCCCCCCCCACCCCCCCCCCCCCCCACCCCCCCCCCCCCCCACCCCCCCCCCCCCCCACCCCCCCCCCCCCCCACCCCCCCCCCCCCCCACCCCCCCCCCCCCCCACCCCCCCCCCCCCCCACCCCCCCCCCCCCCCACCCCCCCCCCCCCCCACCCCCCCCCCCCCCCACCCCCCCCCCCCCCCACCCCCCCCCCCCCCCACCCCCCCCCCCCCCCACCCCCCCCCCCCCCCACCCCCCCCCCCCCCCACCCCCCCCCCCCCCCACCCCCCCCCCCCCCCACCCCCCCCCCCCCCCACCCCCCCCCCCCCCCACCCCCCCCCCCCCCCACCCCCCCCCCCCCCCACCCCCCCCCCCCCCCACCCCCCCCCCCCCCCACCCCCCCCCCCCCCCACCCCCCCCCCCCCCCACCCCCCCCCCCCCCCACCCCCCCCCCCCCCCACCCCCCCCCCCCCCCACCCCCCCCCCCCCCCACCCCCCCCCCCCCCCACCCCCCCCCCCCCCCACCCCCCCCCCCCCCCACCCCCCCCCCCCCCCACCCCCCCCCCCCCCCACCCCCCCCCCCCCCCACCCCCCCCCCCCCCCACCCCCCCCCCCCCCCACCCCCCCCCCCCCCCACCCCCCCCCCCCCCCACCCCCCCCCCCCCCCACCCCCCCCCCCCCCCACCCCCCCCCCCCCCCACCCCCCCCCCCCCCCACCCCCCCCCCCCCCCACCCCCCCCCCCCCCCACCCCCCCCCCCCCCCACCCCCCCCCCCCCCCACCCCCCCCCCCCCCCACCCCCCCCCCCCCCCACCCCCCCCCCCCCCCACCCCCCCCCCCCCCCACCCCCCCCCCCCCCCACCCCCCCCCCCCCCCACCCCCCCCCCCCCCCACCCCCCCCCCCCCCCACCCCCCCCCCCCCCCACCCCCCCCCCCCCCCACCCCCCCCCCCCCCCACCCCCCCCCCCCCCCACCCCCCCCCCCCCCCACCCCCCCCCCCCCCCACCCCCCCCCCCCCCCACCCCCCCCCCCCCCCACCCCCCCCCCCCCCCACCCCCCCCCCCCCCCACCCCCCCCCCCCCCCACCCCCCCCCCCCCCCACCCCCCCCCCCCCCCACCCCCCCCCCCCCCCACCCCCCCCCCCCCCCACCCCCCCCCCCCCCCACCCCCCCCCCCCCCCACCCCCCCCCCCCCCCACCCCCCCCCCCCCCCACCCCCCCCCCCCCCCACCCCCCCCCCCCCCCACCCCCCCCCCCCCCCACCCCCCCCCCCCCCCACCCCCCCCCCCCCCCACCCCCCCCCCCCCCCACCCCCCCCCCCCCCCACCCCCCCCCCCCCCCACCCCCCCCCCCCCCCACCCCCCCCCCCCCCCACCCCCCCCCCCCCCCACCCCCCCCCCCCCCCACCCCCCCCCCCCCCCACCCCCCCCCCCCCCCACCCCCCCCCCCCCCCACCCCCCCCCCCCCCCACCCCCCCCCCCCCCCACCCCCCCCCCCCCCCACCCCCCCCCCCCCCCACCCCCCCCCCCCCCCACCCCCCCCCCCCCCCACCCCCCCCCCCCCCCACCCCCCCCCCCCCCCACCCCCCCCCCCCCCCACCCCCCCCCCCCCCCACCCCCCCCCCCCCCCACCCCCCCCCCCCCCCACCCCCCCCCCCCCCCACCCCCCCCCCCCCCCACCCCCCCCCCCCCCCACCCCCCCCCCCCCCCACCCCCCCCCCCCCCCACCCCCCCCCCCCCCCACCCCCCCCCCCCCCCACCCCCCCCCCCCCCCACCCCCCCCCCCCCCCACCCCCCCCCCCCCCCACCCCCCCCCCCCCCCACCCCCCCCCCCCCCCACCCCCCCCCCCCCCCACCCCCCCCCCCCCCCACCCCCCCCCCCCCCCACCCCCCCCCCCCCCCACCCCCCCCCCCCCCCACCCCCCCCCCCCCCCACCCCCCCCCCCCCCCACCCCCCCCCCCCCCCACCCCCCCCCCCCCCCACCCCCCCCCCCCCCCACCCCCCCCCCCCCCCACCCCCCCCCCCCCCCACCCCCCCCCCCCCCCACCCCCCCCCCCCCCCACCCCCCCCCCCCCCCACCCCCCCCCCCCCCCACCCCCCCCCCCCCCCACCCCCCCCCCCCCCCACCCCCCCCCCCCCCCACCCCCCCCCCCCCCCACCCCCCCCCCCCCCCACCCCCCCCCCCCCCCACCCCCCCCCCCCCCCACCCCCCCCCCCCCCCACCCCCCCCCCCCCCCACCCCCCCCCCCCCCCACCCCCCCCCCCCCCCACCCCCCCCCCCCCCCACCCCCCCCCCCCCCCACCCCCCCCCCCCCCCACCCCCCCCCCCCCCCACCCCCCCCCCCCCCCACCCCCCCCCCCCCCCACCCCCCCCCCCCCCCACCCCCCCCCCCCCCCACCCCCCCCCCCCCCCACCCCCCCCCCCCCCCACCCCCCCCCCCCCCCACCCCCCCCCCCCCCCACCCCCCCCCCCCCCCACCCCCCCCCCCCCCCACCCCCCCCCCCCCCCACCCCCCCCCCCCCCCACCCCCCCCCCCCCCCACCCCCCCCCCCCCCCACCCCCCCCCCCCCCCACCCCCCCCCCCCCCCACCCCCCCCCCCCCCCACCCCCCCCCCCCCCCACCCCCCCCCCCCCCCACCCCCCCCCCCCCCCACCCCCCCCCCCCCCCACCCCCCCCCCCCCCCACCCCCCCCCCCCCCCACCCCCCCCCCCCCCCACCCCCCCCCCCCCCCACCCCCCCCCCCCCCCACCCCCCCCCCCCCCCACCCCCCCCCCCCCCCACCCCCCCCCCCCCCCACCCCCCCCCCCCCCCACCCCCCCCCCCCCCCACCCCCCCCCCCCCCCACCCCCCCCCCCCCCCACCCCCCCCCCCCCCCACCCCCCCCCCCCCCCACCCCCCCCCCCCCCCACCCCCCCCCCCCCCCACCCCCCCCCCCCCCCACCCCCCCCCCCCCCCACCCCCCCCCCCCCCCACCCCCCCCCCCCCCCACCCCCCCCCCCCCCCACCCCCCCCCCCCCCCACCCCCCCCCCCCCCCACCCCCCCCCCCCCCCACCCCCCCCCCCCCCCACCCCCCCCCCCCCCCACCCCCCCCCCCCCCCACCCCCCCCCCCCCCCACCCCCCCCCCCCCCCACCCCCCCCCCCCCCCACCCCCCCCCCCCCCCACCCCCCCCCCCCCCCACCCCCCCCCCCCCCCACCCCCCCCCCCCCCCACCCCCCCCCCCCCCCACCCCCCCCCCCCCCCACCCCCCCCCCCCCCCACCCCCCCCCCCCCCCACCCCCCCCCCCCCCCACCCCCCCCCCCCCCCACCCCCCCCCCCCCCCACCCCCCCCCCCCCCCACCCCCCCCCCCCCCCACCCCCCCCCCCCCCCACCCCCCCCCCCCCCCACCCCCCCCCCCCCCCACCCCCCCCCCCCCCCACCCCCCCCCCCCCCCACCCCCCCCCCCCCCCACCCCCCCCCCCCCCCACCCCCCCCCCCCCCCACCCCCCCCCCCCCCCACCCCCCCCCCCCCCCACCCCCCCCCCCCCCCACCCCCCCCCCCCCCCACCCCCCCCCCCCCCCACCCCCCCCCCCCCCCACCCCCCCCCCCCCCCACCCCCCCCCCCCCCCACCCCCCCCCCCCCCCACCCCCCCCCCCCCCCACCCCCCCCCCCCCCCACCCCCCCCCCCCCCCACCCCCCCCCCCCCCCACCCCCCCCCCCCCCCACCCCCCCCCCCCCCCACCCCCCCCCCCCCCCACCCCCCCCCCCCCCCACCCCCCCCCCCCCCCACCCCCCCCCCCCCCCACCCCCCCCCCCCCCCACCCCCCCCCCCCCCCACCCCCCCCCCCCCCCACCCCCCCCCCCCCCCACCCCCCCCCCCCCCCACCCCCCCCCCCCCCCACCCCCCCCCCCCCCCACCCCCCCCCCCCCCCACCCCCCCCCCCCCCCACCCCCCCCCCCCCCCACCCCCCCCCCCCCCCACCCCCCCCCCCCCCCACCCCCCCCCCCCCCCACCCCCCCCCCCCCCCACCCCCCCCCCCCCCCACCCCCCCCCCCCCCCACCCCCCCCCCCCCCCACCCCCCCCCCCCCCCACCCCCCCCCCCCCCCACCCCCCCCCCCCCCCACCCCCCCCCCCCCCCACCCCCCCCCCCCCCCACCCCCCCCCCCCCCCACCCCCCCCCCCCCCCACCCCCCCCCCCCCCCACCCCCCCCCCCCCCCACCCCCCCCCCCCCCCACCCCCCCCCCCCCCCACCCCCCCCCCCCCCCACCCCCCCCCCCCCCCACCCCCCCCCCCCCCCACCCCCCCCCCCCCCCACCCCCCCCCCCCCCCACCCCCCCCCCCCCCCACCCCCCCCCCCCCCCACCCCCCCCCCCCCCCACCCCCCCCCCCCCCCACCCCCCCCCCCCCCCACCCCCCCCCCCCCCCACCCCCCCCCCCCCCCACCCCCCCCCCCCCCCACCCCCCCCCCCCCCCACCCCCCCCCCCCCCCACCCCCCCCCCCCCCCACCCCCCCCCCCCCCCACCCCCCCCCCCCCCCACCCCCCCCCCCCCCCACCCCCCCCCCCCCCCACCCCCCCCCCCCCCCACCCCCCCCCCCCCCCACCCCCCCCCCCCCCCACCCCCCCCCCCCCCCACCCCCCCCCCCCCCCACCCCCCCCCCCCCCCACCCCCCCCCCCCCCCACCCCCCCCCCCCCCCACCCCCCCCCCCCCCCACCCCCCCCCCCCCCCACCCCCCCCCCCCCCCACCCCCCCCCCCCCCCACCCCCCCCCCCCCCCACCCCCCCCCCCCCCCACCCCCCCCCCCCCCCACCCCCCCCCCCCCCCACCCCCCCCCCCCCCCACCCCCCCCCCCCCCCACCCCCCCCCCCCCCCACCCCCCCCCCCCCCCACCCCCCCCCCCCCCCACCCCCCCCCCCCCCCACCCCCCCCCCCCCCCACCCCCCCCCCCCCCCACCCCCCCCCCCCCCCACCCCCCCCCCCCCCCACCCCCCCCCCCCCCCACCCCCCCCCCCCCCCACCCCCCCCCCCCCCCACCCCCCCCCCCCCCCACCCCCCCCCCCCCCCACCCCCCCCCCCCCCCACCCCCCCCCCCCCCCACCCCCCCCCCCCCCCACCCCCCCCCCCCCCCACCCCCCCCCCCCCCCACCCCCCCCCCCCCCCACCCCCCCCCCCCCCCACCCCCCCCCCCCCCCACCCCCCCCCCCCCCCACCCCCCCCCCCCCCCACCCCCCCCCCCCCCCACCCCCCCCCCCCCCCACCCCCCCCCCCCCCCACCCCCCCCCCCCCCCACCCCCCCCCCCCCCCACCCCCCCCCCCCCCCACCCCCCCCCCCCCCCACCCCCCCCCCCCCCCACCCCCCCCCCCCCCCACCCCCCCCCCCCCCCACCCCCCCCCCCCCCCACCCCCCCCCCCCCCCACCCCCCCCCCCCCCCACCCCCCCCCCCCCCCACCCCCCCCCCCCCCCACCCCCCCCCCCCCCCACCCCCCCCCCCCCCCACCCCCCCCCCCCCCCACCCCCCCCCCCCCCCACCCCCCCCCCCCCCCACCCCCCCCCCCCCCCACCCCCCCCCCCCCCCACCCCCCCCCCCCCCCACCCCCCCCCCCCCCCACCCCCCCCCCCCCCCACCCCCCCCCCCCCCCACCCCCCCCCCCCCCCACCCCCCCCCCCCCCCACCCCCCCCCCCCCCCACCCCCCCCCCCCCCCACCCCCCCCCCCCCCCACCCCCCCCCCCCCCCACCCCCCCCCCCCCCCACCCCCCCCCCCCCCCACCCCCCCCCCCCCCCACCCCCCCCCCCCCCCACCCCCCCCCCCCCCCACCCCCCCCCCCCCCCACCCCCCCCCCCCCCCACCCCCCCCCCCCCCCACCCCCCCCCCCCCCCACCCCCCCCCCCCCCCACCCCCCCCCCCCCCCACCCCCCCCCCCCCCCACCCCCCCCCCCCCCCACCCCCCCCCCCCCCCACCCCCCCCCCCCCCCACCCCCCCCCCCCCCCACCCCCCCCCCCCCCCACCCCCCCCCCCCCCCACCCCCCCCCCCCCCCACCCCCCCCCCCCCCCACCCCCCCCCCCCCCCACCCCCCCCCCCCCCCACCCCCCCCCCCCCCCACCCCCCCCCCCCCCCACCCCCCCCCCCCCCCACCCCCCCCCCCCCCCACCCCCCCCCCCCCCCACCCCCCCCCCCCCCCACCCCCCCCCCCCCCCACCCCCCCCCCCCCCCACCCCCCCCCCCCCCCACCCCCCCCCCCCCCCACCCCCCCCCCCCCCCACCCCCCCCCCCCCCCACCCCCCCCCCCCCCCACCCCCCCCCCCCCCCACCCCCCCCCCCCCCCACCCCCCCCCCCCCCCACCCCCCCCCCCCCCCACCCCCCCCCCCCCCCACCCCCCCCCCCCCCCACCCCCCCCCCCCCCCACCCCCCCCCCCCCCCACCCCCCCCCCCCCCCACCCCCCCCCCCCCCCACCCCCCCCCCCCCCCACCCCCCCCCCCCCCCACCCCCCCCCCCCCCCACCCCCCCCCCCCCCCACCCCCCCCCCCCCCCACCCCCCCCCCCCCCCACCCCCCCCCCCCCCCACCCCCCCCCCCCCCCACCCCCCCCCCCCCCCACCCCCCCCCCCCCCCACCCCCCCCCCCCCCCACCCCCCCCCCCCCCCACCCCCCCCCCCCCCCACCCCCCCCCCCCCCCACCCCCCCCCCCCCCCACCCCCCCCCCCCCCCACCCCCCCCCCCCCCCACCCCCCCCCCCCCCCACCCCCCCCCCCCCCCACCCCCCCCCCCCCCCACCCCCCCCCCCCCCCACCCCCCCCCCCCCCCACCCCCCCCCCCCCCCACCCCCCCCCCCCCCCACCCCCCCCCCCCCCCACCCCCCCCCCCCCCCACCCCCCCCCCCCCCCACCCCCCCCCCCCCCCACCCCCCCCCCCCCCCACCCCCCCCCCCCCCCACCCCCCCCCCCCCCCACCCCCCCCCCCCCCCACCCCCCCCCCCCCCCACCGGGAGCCCCCCCCCCCCCACCCCCCCCCCCGCCCAATCCAAACCCCCCCCCCCCCCCTTTCTTATGTTCTTAGGGGATGGTCCCATCCCTGGACTTCACGTGGAGCTCGGGTACAGCACAGGCCCATTGGACGCGGGCTTCAGCTCAGCAAGTCCAGCTTTAAACCGCAGGTTTCATGCTGAGCCAGGATCAAACAGAGCAAGTTGAGCTGACTGGCTCCAGATACATACTGTTGGCGCCGATCCCCCCCCCCCCCCATGCTATGATTCTAAGGAGCGGGTTCCAGAACAAAAGGACCATTTGCAGAAAAGTCTCCCCAGCTAGTGCCTGTTGTTTTCAGTTGTGAAGGTGTAGGTCCTATCTTACCTGACAGGTTCAAATCGGGCCTCAGCTCTCCGTTTTCCCTCCTCTCAACACCCACACGGGGACCGTGGACCTGCCTGCCTGCCAGCACATACAGGCAAAAATATTTGCTTCCTTGCCAGAAGGAACAGTCCCAGACAACAAAATAGCTTTCAAGCAAGCCTTTATTGGCAGAGACAACAGTACAACAATAGTAAAAAAAAAAAACCTGATTTAAAAAAAACATGTACAGTACAGGAAATAAATGTTAAGTGGAGGGAAATCTACTGGCATTTAGTAATTTCCAGGAGAAAGTCTGCCACTATCATACAGAGAGAAGGATCAGGATTGTCCAGCAAGTAGTGTAATCTAATTAAATTGGGGAGATGGGGTAAATGTAAAGGAGTAAGATTCACATACTTGGATCCGATTTCCTTGAATCTGAAACAGTGTAATAATTGGTGGGCCAAAGATTCAACTGAGCCATCATTACGCAGGCGCAATCTTTTAGCCTTTTCTTGCTTGTTAAATCTGCCATGTAACAAGGCAGAAGGCATAACATTAAACCTGGTGAGCATTATGGCTCTCCTCTGAGCAGGGTTTATTAAACAGGTAATGTGCCAAGTGGCCCTGTTCAAATGGGAGAGAAAAATACAGGGGGAGCACGTTTTCTTGGCTGCGGTGATTAGGCTAGAGAACTCTCTATCCAATAGTTGACCTTTTAATTTTCTATAGGCTTCTGAATAGGACAAAGGGCAAAGTGAATCCACTGACAGTCCAATAGAGGCCATTTTTTCTTCAATTATGGAAAACCAGGGGGTGGAATGGGTGTCAGAGAGCAGACTGTGGACCAGGGAATTACAGTCCAAGAGAAAATGGATTCGCAGCCAGAATCTAAAAGCCCTCAGCCAAGCAGCTGATTCCAAGGAGTTTTGACCTATCACCAGACAAAGGGCTGCATAGGACACGCAATTTGGGAGTCCAGTTATCTTATGAAAACATTTGGATTGAAGGGAATTCAAGGAGTGGTTAATAGCTTGAATCCAAATTGGGACTCCGTAAAGCAATCTCAAGGTGACTTTGGCATTGAAAAATTTGAGGGCAGGAGGGATAAAGGAATGGCCACAGCTGTAGAAGAAACGTAGTAATGCTAACATACTGTTAGATGTAGCAAGGAGAGCGGCCTTCCTATGGGTTGCCCATGAGAGGTTATAGGAGAATGAAAGGCTGAGGTACTTACAGCACTTAACCTGTTCAATTTGGGTGATATTCATTGCCCATGTGAGCTTCTGAGAAGACCCAAACCTTGGTTTTTTCATAATTAATTGTCAGTCTGTTGGAGACAACAAAATAGCTCAGGCAAATAAGGTCCCCAGTTGCATTAAAAACCCTCCCAACTGAGACGACATAATGGTAGGGGGAAACACTTTGTGCAAAATTGCTAGTTGTGATAATCTGGTTCCGCAGGAACATCTGCTAACTGTTTTGGTTGGATGGGGCTGTATTGAGTCACTCTCTCCTTCCCTGTCTATCTCGCAGTCCAGGAAACTGAAACCAGACAGCAAGGTGCCAGAAAAATGGCCTCATTTGAATTGTTGTGAAATATTAATTGGGCCCAATCTCATTACCCGAGGCAATGCAACCGTGACAGAGTTTATTGTAGCACACGGCCAATGTTCAAACTATAACGAATATCCTTTAGATACAGACATGACATCATAAAGCATAGAACATGCCAATTAGTCAATAGATATCGATTTAAAAATGTATCCCAATTTAAAAACATGTATTAACCTTGCAGGAAAGAAAATTGCTATTTAGTGTCAATATTCCCAATGTGACAAACTCCTTAGGACAGTGGTGGCGAACCTATGGCACGGGTGCCAGGGATGGCACTCAGAGCCCTTTCTGTGGGCACACACAAACAGAGTGTTCCCCCGCCCCAACACACACACACATCTAGGCTGGCCTGGGCCACTGGGCTCGATTATTAGCATTAAACCTAAGACCTAGTTTTGGGGAAGCAGTGTAGGTAACCCTGTTAAGCACTGTTAAACCCCACTGATTTTCATGCAAAGAACTAAAGGGCAGTCCTTTACCTGGGAGTAAGCTTGGTTGCTGGCAATGGGGCTTGCTTCTGAGTAAACCCTCCTAGGGTCGTGATTCACCCATTGGAAGAGTTGCACAGTTGCTTCAAAGCAAAGCCACTGACTACCACCAAGCTTTCTCCTGAGTAATGCATCCCTCGGAGCCAACCGTTTTTTTCTAAACTAAAACCTCAGTATTCGGATTAAATTGCCGTGTTGGCACTTTGCGATAAATAAGTGGGTTTTGGGTTGCAATTTGAGCACTCGGTCTTGAAAAGGTTCGCCATCACTGCCTTAGGAAATGTTCTGGCATCAGGTGAGGCACAAATAGTGGAATTATGGTACCTGCTCCCAAGTGCTGGTTATGAAAGGGGACTCAGTCCACGTCAAATTGCAACCACCATAAACATTTCTTTACCTGGAGGTATAGTTTATCACTAGAGGCTCAAAAATAAAGGCCTAAATTCTGGAAGCTATTCCAAATATCTTCGGTGAATTTTAATTACAGGCAAAATAAATCTAGACAGTGACGCAGTGGCATTTAGCCCAGTGGTGGGATTCAAAAATTTTAGTAACAGGTTCCGATGGTGGTGGGATTCAAACAGTGGCGTAGCACCAGTGAGGCTGGGTGGGGCACGATGGAGGCGTGGCCAGACATTCCGGGGGCGGGGCTGTGGCAAGGATGCACCCAGGTGCAGTTCCCCTTTGCCCCACCTCTAGATTCAAATAATGACTGTTTAAAGTGTTAAAAAAGCAATATACTGAAAAGTAGTGTATTATTTCTTTTTTATATACTTATATTGATTGATTTTAAATAATAACATAAGTAAGTAGATAAACCAAAAACTGTTTACAATTGTTAACATATTACAAACATATCCAATTGTCTATCTCTCTCAACCCTCCCAACTAAAACATCCTATATTGCCTCCCTCCTTCCCATATTTCCCTCCCTCCCTACTTTCTACTTCCCCTTCAGATTCCTATAACTACTTTATCTAATCCACTTGAAAGAAAACTAACAGAGGGAGAGATCCAAAATCCTTAATCTAAAAGAGTAGTTTAAACTCCTCTCTTCCCAGTATAAATTTCAAGGGGAAAAAAAGAAAATGAAAAATCTTTACCTATAATACTTTCCCAACCTTTATACCAATGAACAAAAAAATTAGAATTACTATATATTGTATTATTTCATACAGTTCATACACACGTGGAGGGGTGCCATGGGGGGGCAGTGGGGCCCTGGGGGGCTATTTTGCATCCCCCACTTGACGAGATTTGTTTTACCCAGGGACAGAGATTACCCCCTTGTCCCTAGTAGAGTTAATCATTAATAACCGGTTCTCCGAAAATTTTAGTAACCAGTTCTACTGAATAGGTGCGAATAGGCTGCATCCCACCTCTGATTTAGTCCCTCTTAAGCTCCAGGGATGTTCATCTTCCAGTCTGAAATCTACTGAGGTTGCCTTCTGACAAATATTGCTTGCCTACGGACAACCTGAGTTGTATTGTCGAAGGCTCTCAAGGCTGGAATCACTGGGGTGTTGTGTGGTTTCTGGGCTGTTTGGCCGTGTTCTAGCAGCATTTTATCCTGATGTTTTGCCTGTATCTGTGGCTGGCATCTGAGTTGTATCACATTAGAATCTGAGGGACGCAGGCTGGTAATTTCCCTCGGACTAACCTGCCTCACAGAGCTATTACGTGGATAAAACTGGGAAGGGGAAATCCATTGAGGAAGGATCGAATTAAAATATACTAAATAATCAACTCACTAAGGGGCAATGCCCCTGGCCAGAAGGAGCCTCTGCACCTGTATGTATCTGCCCGGGCACTGAGGTCCCAGGGAAAGGCACTCCTGTGATGATTCCTCCCACGGCTGGGGATGTGGGGATGCATAAAAGGGCTTTTTCCATGATTGTCTCCCCTTGGAGATTCACTGGGGACCTACACTTTACGGTGATGGGAATTGTAGTCCATGAACATCTGGAGAGCTGCAGGTTGTAGACCCCTGGCCTAAATTAATTAGCATGGTCTTAAGGCTCTCTTAAGGCCCGGTGCGTGCACACTGCGGGTCGCCTTGAAGCAAGCATCTTTGAAGTACCAGGATGTCTGGAGTGCACTTCCTGCTGGGATCCTAACAGGTGCTAGAAATTTCCCAGGGTCTACAGCTCTGGAAAAGCTCTTCTGGAGTACAGCTTCCACCAGACCAGTTCATCTGTGACTCATCTGAGAAGCAAATAAAAGGACTCAAAGAAACGTAGAGTTATGTCACAACACCCGGCAACTGTGCTTGATATGCATTTTTGTCTTGATAGGTGGCTTTGAGGGAAAGTAAATGAAAAATGGCCCATGGGAACATGATAGGCAGGAGTCGAATGACACCTTTGAAATTTCACCGACCCAGAGCAAACAAACCATCCCTTTTACTTCCAAGGTGCTGGAGGTAAAAGTAGTACCCTTTGCAGGGCAGCAGGTCACGTGTCGTAAGAACACGTCGTAAGAACCCATTTACGTTGCAGTGAGGGGTCTAGTTTTTGATTGGATGAGCTGCCATGATGCCATGGAGTATTTAGCTTAGTGCTTCCCGCTTCTGTTGACTCAATGGGTGCTGTTGGATTTGGAGAAAGCAGGGGGAATTGGCTGGGCCCAATTACTTAACGTTGAGCAGTTCCGAGACATGTAACCTTCCAAACCTTTCCACTGTAGTGCAGTTCTATGCACAGGTGTCAAACTCGCAGCCCTCCAGATGTTATGGACTACAGTTCCCATCATCCCCTGCCAGCATCATGCAAGGGAAGGGAAAAGTAGATGGGATTTCAATACCAAGACCAGAGAAGCCATCTTGGGCCACACAAAGGTTACGCTTGAGGAAGTGGGGGGCAGGGTAGGCAGCAATCCAAGATAGCCAGGGAGGTGTGGTTGTTAGAGGGTCACTAGGTTCAAATCCCTGGAAGCTGGTTGTGTGCCCTTGTAGCCATGCAGCCTAATCTGCCCACCACCACCACCACGGGGGGGGGGGTGTATTGTGAGGCTAAAACAGCAAAGGGAAGACTGTCATAAGCCACTTTGGGGAGAAAAGTGGGGTGTAAGTGAAATAAAATAGTAATAAAAAAACGAATAACCTAAAGGAAAAGTTAGTGGGGAATCCTGCTCAGTAAACCAGTGTCTTGGGGAACCTTGGCAAGGCTGCCTCTGAGCAAGTATAAAGGGCCAACCTTTTAAATACCTTTGCTCCTGTGAGTACATCCTTTAGTGTGTAGGTGAGACGCATGGCATAGTGGTTAAGCGCGGTGGGCTCTAAAGACCTGGGTTTGATTCCTTGCTCCTCTAGAAGAAGCCTTGGGCCAGCTAGTTCTCATAACAGCGCACAGCCTACACGGAGGCAAGCAACGGCAAACCACCTCCATACATCTTTCATCTTGAAAAGCCTACGGGCTGTGATTTGACAGCAGGCACTTTACACATGCACAGAGGGACTTACCTGGTTTCACTGCTTTCAGACTACCTTGTTTAAGCTGCATGTCAAGCTCAAATCCACCCTCATAGGAACACGTGAAGCAGTCTTCACAGCGACCTAAGAACTATATTATATCCAAAGGAAAAGCTCCTTTTTTATCCCTTTAAAGTGTGAAAACCGGGACTTTTTATTATTAAATATTTCGTCTGAAGGTAGAGTGGTGAGGACGCCCAGTGGTTGTTCGCGGTAGGACACCACAGCTGCAAATGGAAAGCCGCCCCACACTTTTTGACACTATTGGCTTCTGCTTGCGACAGAGGCCAGGGAGTCGCCTGATCTTGTTTTTTTGGAGAGAAGGACCTGCTTCTTGTACAGCGCACACAACTAGAGAAGCTGCTTCAAGGCACGAATGGAAGCAGGGACGACGTGCAACACCTATTGATGGCTGACTGTCCCAGAGCCACTCAGGTGAGAGGCTCATACACACACACACACACTCGTGCACCCCCAAGGGACTTGGCACAGGATACGTCTGATGTCTGCCTCACCTAGGAAAACCAGTTCGGCTGCTTCGGCAGTCAAAAATCTCCCTGGCTTCTGAAAGGGCTTTATGGCAGACCAAAGCCAGACGAGAGTCCGTATTCTCACACAAGGTAGTGTGGGGACAGGAATCAACGTTTAAGGAACTGCACAAACTATTCTGCTAAATCTGCTTAGATCACATGGGCTTCAGAACGCCAATCGCCAAGGTTAAACAACTCTCGCAAGAAGTGCGGAGCAGGGGGAAATGCCATCTTTTGTGCATGGTGGAAGTAATTCTGCATTTGGGGTGATGCCCACAATTTTTAACAGCCACAACTGCTGTCTCCCAATTTAAAAAATCATACTTCATTCACTGGATAAGTTTTGACTGATGGCTCACCTGTTTGTATATGCAAGCAGTCCTGAAGGATATTGACAAGCTGCAGCAGGTCCAGAGGAGGGCAACCAAAATGGTAAAAGGTCTGGAATCCAAGCCCTACGAGGAGAGACTTCGGGAGCTGGGGATGTTTAGTTTGGTGAAGAGTTTAAGAGGTTAACATGACCTGATAGCCATGTTCAGATATCTGAAGGGATGCCATGTGGGTGAGGGAGCAAGCTTGTTTTCTGCTGCTCCAGAGACTAGGACCAGGAGGAATGGGCTCAAGGTGAAGGAAGAGAGATTCCACCTAAACATCAGGAAAAACTTCCTGACAGTCAGGGCTGTTTGACAGTGGAATGCCCTACCTCGGAGTGTGGTGGAGTCTCCTTCTTTGGAGGTTTTTAAAGAGAGGCTGGATGGCCATCTGTCAAACGTGCTTTGATTGTGTGCTCCTGCATGGCAGGGGGTTGGACCAGTGGTGGGATCCAAAAATTTTAATAACAGGTTCCAATGGTGGTGGGATTCAAACAGTGACGCCGCCGCACACACACACACCTCCAGTCCCTATTGGGCAGGGAGTTTGCTTTAGTAACCCCTTCTTGGCACTCAGAAAAAAATTAGTAACCACTTCTAGAGGTGAGAACTGGTTGGCTCCCACCTCTGGGTTGGACTTGACAGCCCTTGGGGTCTCTTCCAACTCTACGATTCTAAGAAAACAGGCAGGCTTTGTGAATGTCCCTTCATAGAGGTCACCATCTTAGAGGGGGCATCTTCCTCCTGCAAACAAAGGGCGTAATACTTCTCCTGCAGAGGGCGGCCTCCATCTGAGTTCTTAACGCGAGTGCTCAGAAGAATGAATTTTAACATGTGCTGATGTGTCACGCCACCAGGCAGACCAGCCCCCCTCTTGAACTGGACACCTGTAAGGAAAGGTAGTTCCTGAAGCCTGTCTCAGCCCCCCCTCCTGCTCTAGGCAGAAGACCATTGATGCTCGCAAGATCCCTAGAAGGCCTGAAGAAAAATGTCTTGTGGAAACAGGCAGGTGAAGGGCTTTGCGTGGCATGGAGGCAAACAGCCTCACCATTACACCTGTATGAAAAGGGATAGGAAAGCCAGGGTGGTGATGTGGTTAAGAGAAGCAGCCTCTAATCTGAAGAGCCGGGATTGCTTCCTCCACCTGAGCAGCGGACTCTAATCTGGTGAACTGGGTTTGGTTTCCCCGCTCCTCCCCGTGAAGCCTGCTGGGTGACTTGGGGCTAGTCACAGTTCTCTTTAAACTCTCTCAACCTCACCTACCACGCAAGGTGTCTGGTCGGGGGAGCAATAAATTGAGACTCATTAAAAGCTGAAAAAAGCAGGATATAAAAACCAACTCTTCTTCTTTCTCCAGCCTAGACACTAGAGCAGGGGGCCCCCGTGTGGTACTCGTGGGCCCACAGTACCCACCAACAATTTTTCTGGTGCCAACCAAGCGGTTTCATAAAGTGGGCAAGGCTAGATACAACTTTTCCCCGACAAGGCTAAAGGATTTTCACTGTGCGACTTAAGGTAGGCGGTGGCAGCCATTTTGTGGCTGGCTCCGCTGTGGCCGCTGCATCCACCACACTGTGCCAGATTTCCAAAAGTGCCCACCTGTTCAAAAAGGTTGGGGACCCCTGCATGAGAGAACATGAAAGTTAGCAGGAAGCTGGACGAGAACTCCCCGCTGCTTCCTGGGCGGTTTCCGGACTTGCAACTCCAGATAAAGGGATTCCAGGGGACCGAGAATATTGAAGAAAACCCCAGAGCATTAAAATCTTGAGCCGCGTTTCGAGAATTTTACTGGCAAGTTTTATTAACTAGAGAAAGCGTAATATTGCGCCTGTTGTACAGCCGATACATGTGCAACTTCTACTTGAAATTCTCTATACAAAGTCAAATGCAAATCGATAGAAGACCGTTGATGGCGTAAGAGCTTAAAATAACCACAAGGTATAAAAAACAAATTTGCCATCTTGCCCTGAGTAGAAACACTGAATACGCTAGGAAATCTGGACTCTCAGCGATGCAACCGAAACATTAAGCATGATTTCCAGGACGCAAGGTGGCATTCCATGTTCAGTAATGCACACGCATACACACTCTCACTCTCTCTCTCACTCATGCTCTCTCAACTGCTCTCAGCTGCGCTGAAAATCAGTTGGGAACAGTGACGCAAAGACACTTCTGTTATTAAACATTCGTTTTGTAATTTAACGGGAAAGCCTCCCCCATGTTGGATTTAAACGGAGTGCCAGATTGGAGGCCCATGCCTTTTAGTGTTTTGTTTTTTTTAAAAAAAGAGCACGTGTCCCTAAATATTTTACACAGCAGAACCTCCCATGGGATCTGCACCCCAGCACCAAGCTGTCCCTTTAGAATAAATCAACATGACTTTGCTTATGGGAGGTGGATTCAACCAGGGGCAGGCAGAATATCTGGACCAGGGGTCTGCAACCCGCGGCTCTCCAGATGTTCATGAACTACAATTCCCATCAGCCCCTGCCAGCATGGCCAATTGGGGGACCGAGAATATTGAAGAAAACCCCAGATCATTAAAATCTTGACCCGCATTTCGAGAATTTTACTGGCAAGTTTTATTAACTAGAGAAAGCGTAATATTGCGCCTGTCGTACAGCCGATACATGTGCAACTTCTACTTGAAATTCTCTATTCAAAGTCAAATGCAAATTGATAGAAGACCGTTGATGGCCATGCTGGCAGGGGCTGCCAATTGGCCATGCTGGCAGGGGCTGATGGGATTTGTAGTCCATGAACATCTGGAGAGCCGCAAGTTGCAGACCCCTGATCTGGACAAAGTGAGGGTCCAACTCTAAGCCTTCCCAGCATTCAACTGGACATCGGGCTTGTGGTGAAGTCCATCCAGTTGGGACCATGACCATGCAAACGTGTCTGTCCCCCCCACGCACACACACACAAAATATGTGGCCTCCCCTCAAGTACATCGCAAAGGGGAGAACTGGTTCCAATTGACTGTAAGTTCAGGCACTTTCTGCTGAGTGCAAGGTGGCAAAGACATCTTTCTCTTTAAAACCTGGTTAAGAGATTAAGCAGAACGGAAGTGAAATATGCCTTCCGGTTTATCAACAAAATCGTATTTTACAACCCCTTCCCCCCGCTCCCCCACCCCACCCCACCCCACCCTCGTCAGCCTGGCCCTCTCAATCTAAAGGCTGTGGGTCCGCAATGGGCATGGTGTGCAGGACTTCATCCAGGAGCTGGAGGGCGCGGTGCAGGTGGATCTCGATCCAGCACGGCGTCTCCTTGATGCTCTGCCTCGGATAATCGGGGCCCCAGCCCTTGACAAAACTCATCCTGAGGATGCACAAGCGCCGGAGGTCGTCCACACCGATCCCAGCAGCTGCTGACAAACCTAGAAGAGAAGACACAGACTTCATTATCTATTCCGCTCTCAAATGAAAGGAGGTCCTCAAGAGCCTGCACCGAGGCTATTTTGGGGCCTCGAGCCCTTTTACCAAGAGCCAGCGGTTCACGATGCTTCTAGTCTTCTGCAAAGATGTTTAACGAACACTCTTGGCACTCCGTTCAATGCTTAGCTCCCTGTGTGTATTTATGTACAGCCTACTTTTCTCACTGATGCTTAATGCAGACAATGCTGCTTAAAAGTATCAGTCATGGTAATTTCTTTTACAAGTGACAGAACTTTCTAAGTAATGTATACTGCTATATAGTCTTCCTGTCTGCGCTTTGAATGTACTCTTGATTTGTATTTCAAAAATGTCTGGCAATGCTCTAGAACCTATTTTTAAATGCCAAATAAAGCTTGTTGTTGTTGTTGTTGTATCAGTCATGGTATGTTAAAAACAGCGCAGAAAATGGGACTGCAAAAGAAGAGACCAACTGCAGTAAGAGCAAGATAATACAACCACGTAGGACAGGCCACAATCCTGTTTTCTTGGAACTGCTTCCAGAAGAACCTCTGGCAGACGGTCTTCCAGAAACCAGATTTTAGTCACAGGCTCCAGCAATGCTTATCAATCCTGTTCCGCTGGGCAAATATTTTTCTTCAAAGCAACTTCCAGCTAGAAAACGTAATAGTGTCAAAACAGCAGGAGAGACAGCCGCTTTGTTTGATCTGCCGCAGCCGGCTTCCTACTTCAAAACATTTGGAGTGTGCTTGAAGAACTGCCGCACCCCCGAAATGCTGGCAAGCGGGGGGTTCTCCACATGCCAAACTTCACAGTAAGGGCACGCCTTGTTGAAGGGAGACCACTCTTGCAGACAAAACAACGACATCGATACGTAACAGCTCACTTGGCAAAAACGCTTCGGAGGGGTCAGAACTGTGTGCCCTGGCTTGCAAGAGGCCAGGAAAACAGGAATCAAGAGGTATGGCTTGAAGTGAGTTTTCTAACCGAGGTCTGGCGTGATCCCCCAAACAACCAGAGCTATGGGCATGGATCGATTTCCAAAGACTAATGATCAGCCGGAAAGTGAAAGTACACAATCATGCCTAACACCCTGGTTTGCCTATACTAGTGGTGGCGAACCTATGGCACGGGTGCCAGAGGTGGCACTCAGAGCCCTCTCTGTGTGCACACGTGCACTACAGGAGTTTCGCCATGTGGGGGGGGCAGAAAAGTCGCCCCTTACTAATAACACACAATAACATTTCTCCAGGCTGGCCTGGGCCGCTGGGCACAACGTGTAGGTAACCCTGTTAAGTGCTGTTAAACCCCACTGATTTTCATGGGAAGAACTAAAGCGCAATCCTTTACCTGGGAGTAAGCTTGGTTGCTGGCAATGGGGCTTGTTTCTGAGTAAACCCTCCTAGGGTCATGATTCACCCATTCAAAGCATTGCACAGTTGCTTCGAAGCAAAGCCACCGACTACCACCAAGCTTACTCCTAACGAACGCCTCGCTGCCAACCGTTTTTTCTAAACTAAAACCTCGGTATTCAGGTTAAACTGCCATGTTGGCACTTTGAGATAAATAAGTGGGTTTTGGGTTGCAGTTTGGGCACTCAGTCTCGAAAAGGTTCACCATCACTGGCCTATACGTATGGAAGTTGAAACCATGGTTTGCCGCGATGTCAATAAACCATGGGTAGGCAAGTCCTGGCATGTATGCTGTCAGCAGTGCAGTCGATCGTTCTTACTTATTTACTTCTATGCTCCACTTTTCTTCCCCAATGGGACTCAAAGCGGCTTACATCCCACCCCCTTTCTTCCTTTTTATGCTCACAATAACCCTGGGAAGTATGTTGGGCTGGGCACCTGCAGCTGGCCCAAGATCACTCAGGGAGCTTCCCTGGCAGAGTGGAACTCCTAGATCCCAGTGCAATACTGTAAACGAGGAGTCCCCAGCATGGAGCTTGTGGGTTTCACGGTACCCACCCACCCCTTTCCTGGGTCCCTCCAAATGTTTTTAAGAAGTGGGAGGGGCCAGGTAGGGCTTCTGCCCAGTAAAGCTTCTGAATGGCTACTGGAGGCTGAATTGGCTGTGCACAAATGTTGCTTTGGCAGCAGCTCCCAATAATCTTCACTCTGTGATTGCAGTAAAGCTACGGCTATTGTTTAGGGGCTGGCTCCGCCTCCTCCAGCAGCCATTTTGTGGCTGCGCCCACACTGCTGTGTCAGAATTCTACAGGCGCCCGCAGAAAAAGGTTGGAAACCCCTGCTCTAAACATGACACCACGATGGCCCAGTTCTCCAACTGATTGATTGATTGATTGATTGATTAAATTTGTTAAACCGCCCATCCCCAAAGGGCTCTGGGCGGTGTACAGTAGCCTGAGGACCACATTGCATCCAACAGGCCAAGAACAACATGACAACAATACATTAAGTTAAATTAAAACAATGTACAAAATCCATAAAAAACCATAACAACATAGACCATAGCAGCATTAGACAAAATGACAACAGTGCAAAAGAAAGAATCATAAAGCCTGGCGCCCGATCCCAAAGCCGGGAGGGGATGTTATTTGATGTTATATTGGGCGTGCTAATGATGGAACAGCACACCGTACAGGGGCATCCTGAAGGGGGAACCTGCGGCCGGCTTACCGAGGCCCTGGCAGCCATGCTGAGGTCACAAGCACAAGGGGAGGAAAAAGGCAGGGCGTACTGTCATCAGCAACTCCAGGTCCAGCACCGCTGCCAGCTGAGTCCTGAGATGCTGGGACTTGGCAAGCTCCAAACCTGTCTGGCCCAGTGACAACCGTCAACTCTTCCCACACCCGACACCCACCTGCCAGCTTTTGCACAGGAAGGCAGCCCTTGGGCCAGCCTACCCTTGCCACAAAGTAACACGGCGTGTCTCACTGAATTTCATTTTTCCCCTCCCAGGAGGTTTAAAAAACAACAACGATACAGCGGAGAAAGGCAGACGACTGATTCTAGGCACTACTTACTGATCGCGGGAGCGATTCCCCCTACAGACCCCGGCCCAGGGATGTTTCCTGCCACTGCAGCAGCCTGAGCCGCTGCGGCGGCCTGCGCTGTGGCTGCCTGCTGCTGCATCTGGCGATGACACTGGCGTAAATCAAAGACCTTCGAAGACACAGAGAGAGAGAGGTTGTTATTACAGGACTGAGAAGCCAAACAGGATCGAACAAACAAAAACAAACAAAAACACTGATTGAGTCAGTTCATCTCATACTTTTTTCTGCTGTTTTTCTTAGCATTATTGTCTTTTCCAGGGACTCGTCTTCTCATGAAAAGCCTCAGTTTAGGCATTTTAGCAACTAGGGTAAGTTCAGGCTTGATTTGATCTAGATGTTGGATATTGCCTGTAGCCTCTTTACTAGGCTCCATTGGCCCACAGCAGCCTTGGATCTTCTGGGATTCTTCAAAAGCAGCAGCACCCTTCTCAACCCTAAGAAGTCTCCAAGTGGCTTACAATCTCCTTCTCTTCCTCTCCCCACAACAGACACCCTGTAAAGAAGGTAGGGCTGAGAGAGTTTGGAGAGAACTGTGATTAGCCCATGGTCACTCTGCAGACTTAATGTAGAATAGGGAAACAGACCCAGTTCTCCAGATGAGACTCCGCTGCCATGTGGAGTGGGAAAACCAACCTGGTTTGATTTATACAAGGCCACTGGAAAAGACAATAATGCTAGGAAAAGCTAAAGGCAGCAGTTAACAGATTGACTCTGATCAATCCATCTTGAATCCACTAATTCAGTGGTTCTCAACCTGGGGGTCGGGACTGTTTTGGGGGGTCGAACGACCCTTTCACAGGGGTCGCCTAAGACTCTCTGCATCAGTGTTCTCCATCTGTACAATAGATAAATGTTAGGGTTGGGGGTCACCACAACATGAGGAACTGTATTAAAGGGTCGCGGAATTAGGAAGGTTGAGAACCGCTGCACTAATTCAAGCAATAGGAATGTTTTTAATGAGCCAGATTTGGGCAAGTCCTTGTATATACACACACACACTCTTACAGGTCTTATAGCCAAAGGTTCTGAGCGCCCAAAAATGTGCCCCATGACCCCATCTGGATGCACTCAGAAGGAATGGAATCATATGTCCCTACCTGATATGGGGTCCAAAAAACTCAGCTTGGAGAACTGATATGGGAAGTAGAAGAGTAAGCAATTTGGGGGGGGGGGGGGGCTCTCACATACATATCCTGGAATCATCAACCAAGTTTTGACTGTAACAAAAATTACCAGTTTCAGATCTTAATAGCTGGACATCATCTGAAAATAATTCAACATGATCCTAGCTGCCTCAGAGACTAGGACACAGAGTAATGGATTCAAGGTGCAGGAAAAGAGATTCCACCTAAATATTAGGAAAAACTTCCTCACAGTAAGGGCTGTTCACTGCCTCGGAGAGTGGGGGAGTCTCCTTTGGATGTTTTTAACCAGAGGCTGGATGCGCATATGTCGGGAGTGCTTTGACTGTGTGTTCCTGCATGGCAGGGGGTTGGACCTGATGGCCCTTGGGGTCTCCTCCAACTCTATGATTCTATTGATTGTAATACTGAAAGGCAAAGGCTGCTACAGACAACAGCAGATAATATGAGTTTATGAAAGGGCAGGCAGCTCTGAAAGCGAAATTTTGGGGAACAAATTCAAGTGTTTGTGCCGATCTCTGAAAAAGCAGGACTGTTTTGAAAATATGAAACAGTCTCTTAACAGAGACTGTTGAGAAAACTCAGCAATGAAGGAATAAGAGGGGAAGTCCTCCTATGGATTAAAAACTGGTTGAGGAACAGGAAACAAAGGGTGGGTATAAATGGGAAGTTCTCACAATGGAGAGATGTAGGGAGTGGGGTCCCCCAAGGATCCGTTTTGGGACCAGTGCTCTTTAACTTATTCATAAATGACCTGGAAGTAGGGGTGGGTAGTGTGGTGGCTAAGTTTGCAGATGATACCAAATTATGTAGAGGTGGTAAGAACCACAAAGGATTGCAAAGAGCTCCAAGTGGACCTTGATAAATTAGGTGAGTGGGCTAAGAAATGGCAAATGCAGTTCAATGTAGCTAAATGTAAAGTGATGCACATAGGGGCAAAAAATCCAAACTTCACATACACGCTACAGGGGTCAGTGCTATCAGTCACAGACCAGGAAAGGGATTTGGGCGTCTTAGTTGATAGTTCCATGGGAATGTCAACTCAATGCATGGCAGCTGTGAAAAAGGCAAACTCTATGCTGGGGATAATTAGGAAAGGAGTTGATAATAAAACTGCAAGGATTGTCATGCCCTTATATAAAGCAGTGGTGCGACCGCACTTGGAGTACTGTGTTCAGTTCTGGTCGCCACATTTCAAAAAGGATATCGAAGAGATAGAAAAAGTGCAGAGAAGGGCAACGAGGATGATTGAAGGATTGGAGCACCTTCCTTATGAGGAGAGGCTGCAGCGTTTGGGACTCTTTAGTTTGGAGAGGACACGTCTGAGGGGGGATATGATTGAAGTCTATAAAATTATGCATGGGGTAGAAAATGTTGACAGAGAGAAATTTTTCTCTCTTTCTCACAATACTAGAACCAGGGGGCATTCATTGAAAATGCTGGGGGGAAGAATTAGGACTAATAAAAGGAAACACTTCTTCACGCAACGTGTGATTGGTGTTTGGAATATGCTGCCACAGGAGGTGGTGATGGCCACTAACCTGGATAACTTTAAAAAGGGCTTGGACAGATTTATGGAGGAGAAGTCAATCTATGGCTACCAATCTTGATCCTCCTTGATCTCAGATTGCAAATGCCTTAGCAGACCAGGTGCTCAGGAGCAGCAGCAGCAGCAGAAGGCCATTGCTTTCACCTCCTGCATGTGAGCTCCCAAAGGCACCTGGTGGGCCACTGCGAGTAGCAGAATGCTGGACTAGATGGACTCTGGTCTGATCCAGCAGGCTAGTTCTTATGTTCTTATGTTCTTATGAGCCACACCATTGATGCAAGTTCACTGTGTCACCTGTACGTCTGCCATGTGTGCTTTAACCCCCAGCTGATCTTCAGTGCACGATGCTCTGCAGAGCTGCCACCTACCTTTATGTATGCGCTCGGATAAATTTTGTGAACCGCATCTCCCGGGGCACGTCCCGCTTCTCGATCCAAGTAGTAACTCTGGACAAAGACCGCGTGGTCGCTGAGGCACCGAACCCAGACGTCCCCTTCACCTTTGCATTCCAGTTGCACACCTTTACCTATATGCAACCTGCAAGAGACAGAGCGCCGCAATGTACTCTAGATGGACAAAAACAAATCCTCACAAAAGCGTGCATGACGTGATCACGGATGAATTGAAGGAACGTTCAGAAGGCGTGCCAGTCATTCTCCTATTTAATCCTTGGTTTGTATCGGACGTTTTAGGACTGAGGTGGATTTTATGACAGTTATGAAATTCCTTTGTGTAGGCATTTGGCTAGATGCAGCATTAAACTTAAAGAAACTGTGAGAAGGCTGTAGCTTGACAGCGCTTTCCAGCACCACTATAACACGCAAGAATTCTCATATCTTCAGGTCATCTAAATAGGGCGTTGCTGGCAGACATCTCGATCAGAGTAAATAAGGGTGAGGCAACTGACAGCGTTCCTGAACTTAGCCAAACACTTCCTAGCACCAGTGACTCCTTCACTGGACACAGCACTACTAGGAGTGTGAAATCGCTCCTTGGAAAAGCAACTAATCTGTAGTGTCAGACCCATGATGCTCAAATACAGAAGTCTTATCAAGAAGAAGAAGAGGAGTTTGGATTTATATCCCCCCTTTCTCTCCTGTAGGAGACTCAAAGGGGCTTACAATCTCCTTGCCCTTCCCCCCTCACAACACACACCCTGTGAGGTAGGTGGGGCTGAGAGAGCTCCGAGAAGCTGTGACTAGCCCAAGGTCACCCAGCTGGCATGTGTGGGAGTGTACAGGCTAATCTGAATTCCCCAGATAAGTCTCCACAGCTCAGGCGGCAGAGCAGGGAATCAAACCCGGTTCCTCCAGATTAGATACACGAGCTCTTAACCTCCTACGCCACTGCTGCTCCTTTTATCAAGTGATGAATGTGCATGTGAAGCCGGTGTGGTGTTGGACTAGCAGCTTGAAGACCAAGCTACGCGGGCCTTCCCTTGCGGATGATCCGGAAACTGAAACTGGTCCAGAATGCAGCGGCACAACTACTGGTGGGTGGTTCATTCAGAGAGCATATCACCCCCGTGCTGCGCTGTCTGCACTGGCTCCCAGTTGAATTCCAGGCCACCTTCAAGGTGTTGGTGCTAACCTTTAAGGCCCTTCGCGGCTTGGGTCCCTCACACCTTCGTGACCGTCTCACCCCATATGTCCCGAGTAGGCCTCTGCAATCAGCAGAGGCCAATCTACTGGTGGTCCCTGGCCCCTCCATGGTGCAGCTGGCCTCTACCCAGGCCAGGGTTTTTAGAACCCTGGCCCCTGCCTGGTGGAACACTCTTCCATCTGAGGTGCAGGCCCTGCGGGATCTTGGAGAGTTCCGCAGGGCCTGCAAAACGGTTTTGTTCCACCAGGCCTTTGGTGAGGCCGGCCATAGGTTCCACCTCCAGGATGCCCCTATACGGCGTGCTGTTCCATCATTAGCACGCCCGATATAACATCAAATAACGTCCCCTCCCGGCTTTGGGATCGGGCGCTAGGCTTTATGCTTCTTGCTTTTGCACTATTGTCATTTTGTCTAATGCTGCTATGGTCTATGTTGTTATGGTTTTTTATGGATTTTGTACATTGTTTTAATTTAACTTAATTTATTGTTGTCATGTTGTTCTTGGCCTGTTGGATGCAATGTGGTCCTCGGGCTACTGTACACCGCCCAGAGCCCTTCGGAGGTGGGTGGTTTAACAAATCTAATAAATAAATAAATAAATCCCCGGTCGTTATGTGGAACCTTGCTGGGTGACCATGGGCCAGTCTCAGCCTAACCCACCTTGCAGGATGTTGTGAAGATAAAACAGAGGAGAGGAGAATGAAATAAGTCAATTTGGGCCCCCATTAGGGAGAAAGGTGGGGTTATCAACAAATTAAATAAATATGAATCAGCTGTGAATTAAAAAAATGTGAAAATGTTTACTTTAAGTTTTGAAGCAGATGTTACTACACTTATTTTGATCCAAAGTCACTGCCCAGGTATCATGAGGACTAGTTTCACCGATGAAACAAACAATGAGAAACTATCTACTTCAGCATCCAAATGCTTCAGAGCTTTAGATTCAACTGGAAGGGGGGGGGGAGTTACTTGGTATTCATTCAGTCCTGTCTAATTTGTATTCCTTTGTTAACAGGGAATCAAGCTCCAATGCACAGTCCCTAAAGTCCTTTCTCCGCTTCCAGCGTGAGGTAGTGGTTAAGAGCAGGTGAACTCTTATCAGGAAACTGGGTTTGATTCCTCACTCTGCCACTTGAGCTGTGGAGGCTTATCTGGTGAACTAGATTAGCTTGTGCACTCCAACACATACCAGCTGGGTGACCTTGGACTAGTCACAGTTCTTTGGAGCTCTCTCAGCCCCACCTACCTCACAGGGTGTTTGTTGTGAGGGGGGAAGGGAAAGGAGTTTGTAAGCCCCTTTGAGTCTCCTTACAGGAGAAAGAAGGGATAAAAATCCAACTCTTCCACTCCACAATATCAAGTGTTCAGAGACTAACTGTAAAAACAAACTTTTGCTTTTATTCTGTGGTGCTGAGGCACTCTGACTCACTGACTTTCAGCCTCTACGCAGCACTTCCACGGCAATAAAAGCTTTTATCCCCACACAGCAACACTTCATGAGATCAGCAGCTACCGACATTTAATTGCTTAGAAACTGCCTCGCCAATCAAATAGGAATTATTTGGGGGATAAAACTCTGTGAAACCCATGGCAGCAGTTCCAATCCCCTACACCCCCGGAGAACATTACGGTCTTTGACAGGTAGACTCTGGGAAATCCCTGGCCCACAAGCCATCTGGTTGTGCACGACCAGGATAAAACTCAGTGAACTCCATGGCAGCGGTTTCACGCCCCAGGTACGTTATTGCACGATGGCTACAGTCACCCTGACAGCAATGGCTGAATGAAACAGGTCCCGGTAACATAACTCCTGCTCATAACTATCAGCACCTTTTAGCAGATACTCCAGGTACACGCTACCTTACAGAACACCTTCTCTTCCAGAGACAGATCACAATGGGTAGCTGTGTTAGTCTGTCAGTGGCAATAGAGGACCCAAGAAGCCCTCTCAAGGCAGCCACCTCACCCCACTGTGGGCTTGCCAGTCCAGCCACCCCCTCCCTACTGCCGTTCTGGGGCCAGCCAAAGCAGCCCCAGGCCTAGCCTGACCAAGTCACATTTATGCCATGTTGTAACAAATCAGTTCAACAGTTGTGCCCTACAGACTACTTATAAATCAGCTGCCACTCATGGGCCCTTTGCACCACCACAGTGCTTCCAGCATTTTTAATGGAAAGGCACTTATGTGTTTAAATACAGAGCTATAAACACACCCACCAGAAGCTAAATTCTTGGGTTACTAATGGCTATAACACCGTGGTGGCGAACCTTTGGCCCTCCAGATGTTATGGACTACAATTCCCATCAGCCCCTGCCAGCACGGGCAATTGGCCATGCTAGCAGGGGCTGATGGGAATTGTAGTCCATAACATCTGGAGTGCCAAAGGTTTGCCATCACTGCTATAACACAACTCAGGTGAGCATGCCAGCCAAGCCAGGAAGGCTGCTGCAGATATAAATTGTAGAAAAGAAAAATTAACCGTAGGCATTGTCGAAGACTTTCACGGACAGAATCAACTGGCTGTTGTGGGTTTTCCGCGCCGAGTGCGGAGTGCACCAGGCTACGGACACACAGCTCAGCAAACCCGCTACAGCCAGAAGCTACCATCCTTCCCAGCTGTTAAAACCACATGTGGCCAAAAAGCTGGGGGAGGCTTCCCTTCCCAGAGCCCACGCCTACCTTGCCCTTTCAATGGCTTCCGTTCTGTGCACGTTGGAGAGCTGGCCGAGGCAAAAGCGGTCCCCTCCTGAAGGGTCCACGTATCCATCGACAGTAACAATTGGGCAGCTCGAAGGGACTTTGAACGTCTCGCCGACTTGCACATCCATCTCGAAGTAGGCGATCGAACACCAGTATTCCGGGGCTGAGCACGTAGAGAAGGGAGAATGCGGGAGAGAGAGAATTAACCAGCGAAGAGAGTTGTAAGATCACCAGCGCTAAAGACAAGCGGCAGCGGGAGAGAGAGCAGGGGACTGCTTGTGAGATCGGAGCAACTCCGGCTTCGGCTGAGTCTGCCCATCGCGTGCCCCTGGAAACAGTAAGGCTGTTCAGCTTCATCTTTCCTTCCCCTCCCCCCAATTTTCTTGGCATTTGAGTTAAGAGACTCTGAAGCATGAACAAGCAGCATTCAACGCACTGTTAATGCAGGTAAGCACAACTGGTTTGGTAACAGGCACTTACCCGGGTGATTGGATATAGGAGGCTGGAATGCAAGTTCATTATGAACTGGCCCTTAAAGAAGAAAAAAGGTACAGATCATGCTATTATCCGCCACCACTGCATTCTTGAAAACTGAGTGCCACTGAGAAACACTGCAGAATGCGCTGTTGGTTGAGGATGCTTCCTTGTGCTCCCCTCTCCCTCCCTAGCAGCCCTTCTGGAACCTGGGAAAGTTCACTCCTGGGCTTGTGAGACCCATGTGCCGCCAGCATTGTGGGGCTGAGGGGGATACAGGAAGAGACCAGAACTGTTCCCTTCTTGCCTTCCTTCTCTCAGCAGAGCTGCTTTGACAAAAGAGGTGGGAAGGGTTGTTTTATCCTCCTTCCCAATACAAGACCCCCTAACACAGGTATATGGGTTCCCTGGAATAAGCTTTTCCCAGGATCTGGGAGGCATTCACAAGACAGCCACGACCCTCGGAACCTTCAGCTGAAAAGCCGTGGGATCCAAGCCTCGGCTGGACCTCCCAACTTCTCTTCTGTAGGCAGAAGGTTCTGCGCACGAGAGAAAAGGTGCGGTCTTCAGAAGAAAGGATCTGCCCCTTCAAATGTAAAAGTTTCCATGAACAGGCACTGTGACGGACAGAGCAGTCTTTAAAGATAAACTGAGCACTGAGGTATTGGGAGTAAACCCGTGTTCCCAGGCAGAAGGGGCTTCCAGGATAACATTCTAACAATGAACCTCCTTCAAAGGTCACTGTTGCTACAGGAGACCCGCAGCACCATAAGAAGAACAAAGACGCAGGCAGGGCTTTGCTCACACCAACATGGTATGGTGGTTAAGAGAAGTGGACACTAACCCGGAGAACCAGGTCTGTTTCTCCACTCCTTCACATGAAGCCTGCTGGGTGACCTTGGGCCAGTCACAGTTCTCTCAGAACTCTCTCAGTTCCCCCACCCACCCCCCACCTCACAAGGTACCTGTTGTGGGGACAGGAAGAGAAGGAGTTTGTAAGCTGCTTGAGACTCTTTTTTAAATGAACTGACTCTATTGAATATAAATCAGTTACCAAAAAACACACAATAAAATGAAAATTATTGTATAAATCTGCACTTACCCTTAATGGGTAAGTCTGTCTCAAGAGGTACATTTTTATAGTCACTTAATTTTGTACTTTGCTGATTATAGAGTATATAAGATTAATAAAGGAGAGCTTGAGTCTGTTTATGGGTTGAGTAAAGCAGGCTATAAATCCAAATCCAAACTCCATCCCCCCCCCCTTTACACTTATAACCCAACCTACCCTCCTTCTCCCAAGAAGCTCAGAGCGGCATCCATGAGGCTGTTCCACCCACCTTTGTGTAGGTCAGGCTGAGAGCAACTACCCCAAGGCCCCCAAAGGAATTTTTTGCCCGGTACCCAAAGCGGCAATTTCCTTACTCTATCTCCAAAACTCAACCAGCTACACCACTCTGGCTCTTCCACAGCCATACTATCAGAGAACAGAAGCGTCCATCCAATCAGCAGTGCAGATATGCTTACAGTAATGTCCAGGGTGGGGCATGGGCGGGTGATGCTGAAGATGTCCGTTCTGATGATGAGGTATGGTGGGGGCATAGGCTGCGGTTCGACTCCCCGTCCAGGTTGTGGTACTATCTGGGAGGGAAAAGCCAGGAGGGAGGTCTGAACAATTTGTTTCATGGGTATGTCCCCCATTTCACTTACCCCTGTGCAGAAAGAGCATGAAAGCAAAACACTGATCCTAGGTAGGAACAGGCAAGTTCGCTTACTGTGGTGGTAAGTGGCCGGTTGAGCTGCGAAGCCGTTCTGTTGCGTTCCTGGCTGAGGTCCAGCCGCAATTTGTAGGAGTCCATCACTGTGGCCACCTGGCAGCATACTGGGGGGCTGACCTGGCAAGTGCAGACATTTCTCAATTATTTTAAAACTGCTTGAAGAAGAGTTCCATTGCTGGGGGGCGAGGGGTGGTAAGGAAGTGTCTGGGAGGGATTCTGGAAGAGGACGGCTATAATTTCAGAGCAGCTCTGGCTCCTGCAGAAAGCTCCAGAGCACGCAGAAAACTCCACAGTGGAGGTGTCGAACTGGCCAGATTGGGAGCGAAGGGGGAGGTTGCCTCAGCTGGCTTGCAGACCTGATAAACCCAATCAAGGCAGCCATTCCAACCTGCTTCAGGCTCCCCAGTCTAGGCGCACGGGGGCACACACAAGCGCATCTGCACACACTGTTCTGGAGCCGACCGAGGTAGTCACCACCTCCACCCTCCAGCCCCAGCCTAAGTCACGAGTATGTCATATTTTGGCCCTTGCAACAAATAAGTTGGGCAAGACCTTTATCTGCCAGAAACTTGGAGAACCAGAGCCGCTCGGAAGCAACACTGAGCTAGACGGACCGACAGTCTGACCTAGTATAAGGCTCCTTCACTGCAAATCCTAATTAGTGGAGGAAAATGTGGTGGCATCAACAAGCTTCATCACTAACATGGCTGCTCAATGGTTAGAAAACGTACACCCCGGGCCTTCTTTTGCACGCTCAGAAGCAACCCTTCTACAGGAGAGGGGGCAAACTGGGGCAAAGGAAGTCACAGTCCACCGCTCTACAAAGTTTGTTTCTTCACAGGCTCAGTAAATTGTTCACTGTGCCAACCCTTACTTTTAGGTAGCCTCACACCACAACCCTGTCGCAGGAGAACGATCTATTTTCTTTCTGGGCTGCTTATTTTGGAATCTTCGACCAGAGCAGATCTTGTTTGCTGACTCGTCTTTTGATTTTGTGGACCAAGGATAATGTTTTGCCTGGCATCATTTTTCTGAGAGATGGCAAAGACTTGTTTTCTTGCCTTGGGTAGCCTACCAGGATAGCCTGAAAAATCTTAGCTTTACTTCTCCTTTATTCAAGTCTGTCGAAGGTGCTATTCAGTGAACAGCCTTGGCCAACTTGCATGCAGGGGTAATAATCCAATGAGGGAGCTCGAGATCGCTGCAAAGAATTAAGCCCTCCTCGCAATCACCGAACCACTGAAGCGCCAGCCCTCTTTCTGCAGATAACTATGCACTCCTGCTTCCAATATCCTCTGTACCATCATGAGGGTCAAAACTGGCTGGGAAATGGAAGCAGAAATTCTCTGGGTGGCAAACTGCATGCACCACTCACGCTGGACTTCACACTGGCACAAGCAAATCTGCAGCTTTGTGGAAAACACACGATCCTGAGTGCCAGAAGTTATTTGGGGAAAAAATTAGGCCACTTCTCTCCCAAGGCCTGATGAAGGGCAGTTAACAAAGTAAAAACAGCATAACAAGAAAATGGAACAAGGGAAAAAAATCACCACATGGTCAGCCTAAAAGCAGCATAAAGCAAGCTGGCGAAGAACATAAAGCAGAAGGCATAAAACAGCTGCGGGCGAGTGGTGGTCCATAAAAACAACTACTAAAAATGGGATAATACTGCAATTAAAAGTCTGGGTAAGGATAGACTTTTTAGCATACTGTCTAGTGACACTACAGCAGTCACCATCGCTGTAAAAGCCTGATCTCTGGACTCCACCTGCCTCATCCCCTGGAGCCAGGGGCACAGAAAGCAGGACTTAGGAAGAGAATCAAAAATGACAGGGAGAACAACAGGGGAGAAGGTGGTTATTTAGGCATTTCACTGAACTTGCAGGCAAAAACGGACTTTGCTGCACAGGGGTAATCCAACTTCTGCCTCCAGACCTACAACATCCTTGCGGTCAGGATTTGATTTCCCGCTCCTCCCCAGGAGTGGGGGACTCTAAATCGGGTTCCATTCCCTGCTCCTCCGCATGCAGCCTGCTGGCTGACCCTGGACCAGTCGCAGTTCTCTCAGAACTCTCTCAGCCCTGCCTCCCTCACAAGAAGCCTGTTGTGGGGAGGGAAAAGTGATTCTGCTTTGGGACTCCTCTCAGTGAAGAAAAGCGGGATATCAAAAACATATCTTCTTCCTCCTCATCAGCGTAATTACTCAAGCCAAGGGGATGCCTCACAGTTAAAGAACTCGCCAACTTCCTCCGCTAATTAAGCTGCAGTGAAGTTAATAATGAAACGCAATAAAATAATGAAACCCTCCTAGTTATATGCCGCCAAACCACTTTGGGTATCGTGTCTATAGTCAATAACGCTGTGAACATGAAACAAAAACTAAATGTGTTTTGTTGGTGTGCCAGGGAACTGAAACAACAGTTGTGCTTATTTCAGACAGTTCTCTCGGAATATAGCGTACAGTTCTGGGCACCACAACTCAAGAAGGAAACTGGCAAGCTGGAACAGGTCCAAAGGAAAGCAACAAAATGGTAAAGGTCTGGAGTCCATGCCCTTTGAGGAGAGACTTAGGGAGCTGGATACGTTTATGACTATAGACAGTAAACAATCAAAGGGAACAAAGGCCAGGCTATTTCTATTCAGATGTTCTCATCTATTGACCTTGCTATCTTCATTGTTACTCACATGCTAATGGGTGAATCCCACTCAACACATGTAAATCTAGCTTGCTAATTGCACCCTTTACTTGTTAACAGACAATGGTTCTTTCCCCCACTCTGGACACTCCAACAGGTCTATATACTCCACTTGCTTTCCTACTTCCAGATCCTCTGAAGATGCCAGCCACAGATGCAGGCGAAACATCAGGAGAGAATGCTGCTAGAACACGGCAACACAGCCCGGAAACCACACAGCACCCCAGTGATTCCGGCCATGAAAGCCTTCGACAATACATCGGATATGATTAGTTTGGTGAAGAGAAGCTTAAGAGGTAACATGATAGCCATGTTTGGATATTTGAAGGGATGTCATGTGGTGAGGGAGCAAGCTTGTTTTCTGCTGCTCCAGAGGCTAGGACCAGGAGTAATGGGTTCAAGGTGAAGGGAAAGAGGTTCCACCTAAACATCAGGAAAAGCTTCCTGGCAGCAAGGGCTGTTCAACAGCCCTTTTGTTGTACTACCTCGGAGTGCGGTGGAGTCTCCTTCTTTGGAGGTTTTTAAAGAGAGGCTGGATGGCAGAAGTGCTTTGACTGTGTGTTCCTGTATGGCAGGGGGTTGGACTTGGGGGCCCTAGTGGTCTCGTACATCTCTATGATTCTTACTTGTGGAATGTACATCTCTATGATTCTTACTTGTGGAAGCGACGGGAATGTTGGGGAAACTGGAGGCGCTGGGAGTGCTGGGCTCAGAAGGAGCCAACATGGCCGGGGTGCTGTACGTGTCCGTGGATGCCCGGTTTCCCGGCGGGTGCTGGATCGTCTGAACCGAATGGCCTTCAGCAGCTGATAGCGATGACTGCCCTTCAAACTCATGAACATATTCATCTTTTACCAACATGCTGGAGGGGGCTGTGAAGGAATAAAAAGTTGCCAGTTAGAGGGACGAGAAGATTACAGGAGGGAATCCGCTCTCAGCCGCCCTACTGAAAGGGAACTTGTCAAGGGGAATTAACCTTTCTACTCCACGAGGGACAGAAGAAGAAGCCACAGTTTTAATTTGCAACGAGATCAGCTCAGGATAAGTGAGTCATAGGAATCCCCTCTAATTGGAAAAGCATTCTGCACTGAAGCGAGCTGCCGACCGAGATCTTGTGAAGGAGGCAGAACTAACAGCCAGAGATGCTTTATAGGCAGGTTAACCTGCTCATTTCGACAAGTCATTTCCAAAATCCAACAGTACAATTTCACTGCCGCACAAATTCAGGCCTGTTATGTTGGAGCCCGTGATTAAGTATTACAGTGGCCCTCCAAAATACATGCCTCTGGCCCACCTGGAACATCAGGGTTTTTCAACTGACCATTCTTAAGAACATAAGAATGAGCCATCTAGTCCAGCACTCTGCTACTCGCAGGGGGCCACCAGGTGCCTTTGGGAGCTCACATGCAGGATGTGAAAGCAGGGGCCTGCTGCTGCTGCTGCTGCTCCCGAGCACCTGGTCTGCTAAGGCATTTGCAATCTCAGATCAAGGAGGATCAAGATTGGTAGCCATAGATCAACTTCTCCTCCATCAATCTGCCCAAGCCCTTTTTAAAGCTATCCAGGTTAGTGACCATCACCACCTCCTGTGGCAGCATATTCCAAACACCAATCACATGTTGTGTGAAAAAATGTTTCCTTTTATTAGTCCTAATTGTTCCCCCCAGCATTTTCAATGTGTGCCCCCTGGTTCTTGCTGAAACAATTCACTGGTTTGTGGAGAAAGTTTTTCCGTCAGCTCTTGCCTCCTCAGGTACTGAGGACCTCAAATGCAACAGGTAAAGGGTTTGAAATAGACCACTAGTTCTGAGAAAATCTAGGATCAGCAAGTCTGTGTGAGCTATGAGCTTTCACTAGCAGCCTCCCTGTCCCCCTTTCTAGATTTCTTTTACTTCCTATTTATTATTAATGTTATGTTTGTTTACTTTTTTTAATTCTGCTAATCTTTCTTCCTTTCATGTAACTTTTGTTGGTTAAAAAAAATCAGAAAAAATTTCCACTGAAGGAAAACTGGGACACTTCTGGAGTCGGTGGTGCAATAAACAGCAGCACTACCCATCAGCAGAAATAGTGGGGCCAACTCAAACAAGAATGAGACCCGCCCCACAAGCTGAAGGCAGGTATCTCCATATATCGTGCCCAGTCTTATACCAGAAATGGCTGCTTATTTTTAATGCATCTGTGGTTATCTTTCTCAAAAGCAGTGATGCTGAAATTCTCAAAGAAGTTGCAAAGTTTCTTTTACAGGTATTTGCACATTCCTCAAAAGAGATATAACCACGGGCCTTTTAACACACATTTATACTTTTAATGTTGTAAACTATGCTTTTATCCATTTTTAATATATAATATTTTATAGAAGATTTCATTTTCATTATCTTCTGATAATTTATTTTACTTTTGTCAATTTACTGCCACCTCTTACTAAAGGCTTCTGGTTTGATCATAAATAACTTTTAATTCATGCCTAATGAAGGCTATTGTATTGCATTGCATTGTATTGTATCGTATCGTATACAGAAGTCATGGTTCTCTTCTGGTTGATGGGAGCTGCAAATGCAGCTCTCCACGATCCACAGTGGGAGTACCCTTGCTTTAAACTGAAGTTTCAGGAGCCTTAAGAGACAAATTGGGACAAACCATATCATGCAGCTTACCAGAACTCTGCAGGGTCAGTCCTGAAAGATCTTTAAAGAAGAAAAGAGAAAAAAGTAATTAGCCCAGTTTTAAAATAAGTCATTCAAAATCTATAAACCAAAAGATAGAGGATAAGTAACCACAGCTCCAATTCACGCATCTGTAAAGCACAATTAAATTGTACCATTAAATCCCTATTCAGTACATTTTTACACTAAAATGGAGAACAGCCTCCTGCAAACTCCCCGTGCCACCCCGGGGTGCTATTCAAGGATAAATATCCTTCACATCCATCAATGAAGAAACAAATTAGCACAGGATTCCTTCAGGCCAAACAAGAGACCAACTTTCCTGCCCCTTCCAAGAGACACCTCTTAGAATTCACACTCAGTTGCCATCCCGCAGGATGGTCCCAGGGCTGCTGGTCCACCCATTACTCCCAGAGATAGCCTTGTAAGTCTCAATGAGTCTCAACTGAGGCAGTCTGCTATTAAGACAGGCAGGGGTGTTTCCTGGTAGGCAAACCTGGGCCACACCCACACCTAGCCTAGGAATGTGCCAAGAGCTAAACCAGCAGCAGCAACATTGAGAGCTGGGGAGGGGAGGGGCTGGAGACAAACAGAAAAGAAAATTTCCTGTCCACAGGAAAGCAAAGCAGAGGAGGAGAGGCTGTCAGTTTGGACAGCTGAGGCCACCGTAACAGTAATCACCGGTGGTCCGTGTTCCAAGACTGTATACACAAAATGTAATTACACTGAAAGCAGATAGAAGTGCAAAAGCTGTGTAACTCAAAACATAAAGTCAATATTTAAATGTAGATTCTCTGGTCTTATGTTCAAATGGTTTGCAGTATTATGGAAGTATGTATTAGTACAACACCAGTACATCAAACATTCCTTCATATATAGTCAGAGGTAGTCAGCATCCAGATAAATGCCTGATCTCATCAGAACTTCAAGGCTCAGGGCAGATATTCAGCTCTTACAAATCTCCTTTGAAGAGAGAACAGCTTCCGTCCCAACCCTCAAAGAAGAAGAGTTTGGATTTATATCCCCCTTTTTCTCCTGTAAGAAGGCTCAAAGGGACTTACAATCTCCTTTCGCTCTCCCACCTCCAACAACAAAAACCCTGTGAGGTGGGTGGGGCTGAAAGAGCTCTGAAGAACTGTAAACTAGCCCAAGGTCATCCAGGTGGCATGTGTTGGAGGGCACAGACTAATCTAGTTCCCCAGATAAGCCTCTACATCTCAAGTGGCAGAGCGGGGAACCAAACCCAGTTCTCCAGATTAGAGTGCACCTGCTCTTAACCACTACACCACTGCTGCTCCAAAGGGGAGAATGTCTCATTTAATCATCCTGGACTGTGCTCTGCTGTAGCATCTCTAGACAACCAGACAATGTGTTCTCTTTCGAAGAACACATGTGTTCTCTCATTTCAAATGTGGATTTATGTCTGTATGACTATATATGAAGGATTAATTTATGTGCCTATGTTGCACTAATATATACTTGAAAAATACTGCAAAGCATCCGAACATATCATAAAACCAGAGAGCCAACGTTTAAATGCTGACTTTGTGTTTTGAGTTACGCAGCTTTCGCACTGCTAGCCGCTTTCAGTGTAACGATGTTTAGAGTATTCAGTCTTGGACAGGTGAGGTGCAAGCTCTCCCATAAGGATCCTGGCAACTGCAGCAGCATTACCAGCACACCTCACACCCAGGGAGCCTGCGACTGCAGAAGTCAGAATGAGTTTCTGGGCATGGTGCGCTGCTACCCAGGCAAAAAGGCACATGGGAAGGGACAAATTCTGGCCAGGCTAGAAGAGAGCATCTTCTCCCTCCTTGTCCCCATCTGTTTGCCTTTATTTTGTTGAGTCACTTCCATCTGCAACTGTCTTCTAGCACACACTACACGTTCTGTTCTTAGAATCCAAGGGCCACCACTGGCATTTTTAAGTGATTTTAAAATGCCGTGAGCATGGCAGTCTGAGACACTCTTCTCATCTCCCCATGCCTTATCAAGTGCCAAAACAGCTGCAAAACTGCCCACTCCATGCCACCTATAGCTGTTTCAGCACTTGAAAAGGCGCTGGGGGAGAATAAGTGAGCTATGCTGCAGGTAAAAATCACTTTGAAACAGCAGCGGTGTCCTCATGGCAACCACAAGGAATCCATCACGTCTGGCTTGACCCCAAATTTCTGACGACACAAAGCCACTGGCAGAAGATCAGCTCTGGGGGGGAAAACGTGCCGTGTAAAACTTTGCCAAAACAGCTTCTCTTGCTCCCTGCAGGACAAAGACAGAGTCAAAGAAACTAGAAAACCCACCATCTTCGGTGCAAAACTACTGGGGTCTTGACTGTGATGCTCTTTAAAACGCCACCCAAAGAGGGAGACATTCTTTACTTATGTGGTGTATGCAGCTGACGGGTCATCTGACTGTTTTTCTCAGGAGGGTTGGGTCCTATGCCTGGGGAAGTAATCTGGAAGCCTTCCACTACACCTCTACTGCACAGTCAGGAAAAGATCAGTGTTGTTGTAACAGCCCCGACTGTTGTTTTGTCAGTCGTCTTTAATACTGATGTTTCTTTTTGGGAAGTAAGCAAACCAAATCACTTAAGTGACACATATAGAGCAACCCGTGTTTGCTGTAGATCTATCCACTACAGAGAAAACTCCCAGACATAGCACGAAGAGGTAAAGAGAAGCTGCTGTCAATGTCACTGAAACACAAACTGAAATGCTTCATTTTTCCCTCTCAAAATCAAGGAAAGCCAATTAAGCTTTAAAGAGACTGTCCCTATTCAGGACTTTTGGAAAAGAGCCGATCAGTCAGTGGTGTGAGGGGAATACCCATCACGAAGATCACAAACAATGAGGAGAGTGAAAAAATATGCCCCGTTAAGCCCCCTCCCCCCTTTAATGGCAGCCCCGCATGGTGACACGAACATACTTACCGATGCCAGGGGACACAACACGTTCGTAATGATATGGATTTACACAGACGCTGTCGCATTTCAAGTCAAACGCATACTGGCAATATTTGACGTGCTTGAGTTCGTTTTTGTGGAGATCGGGCCACCGCCATAGCCGGGCATAAATGACATGAGGGAAGCCTTTGCGACCAGCCACCTGGAAAGATAATACAGTTAAGTGAGAGAAACGGAGAGAGCCCTTCCGAAAACAGCAAAGAGCACGCAAGAAGATGTCCCATACGGAATTGAATGGCGGCCCACCAAGTTCAGTGCCATCTTCTCAGAAGCTCTCAGGGGAAGGACCTTCACATCACGCACTGCTTGACCCTTTTTCAACTAGAGATGCCAGGGTTTGAACTTGGGACCTTTCGAATGCCAAGCCGATGCACTGCCAGGTCTGAGTATGATGTTGAAGTGCTGCAGAGGTCCCCAACGTGCTGCTCACAGGCATCATGACACCTGCCAATACCCTTTCTGGTGACCCCCAAGTGCTTTTCAAAACGAGGCAAGGCCAAGTGAGGGTTTTCTTCAGCAAGGCTTCTGACTGGCTATGAGGGGTTTTTTTAAACAACGCTGCTGTGGCAGCAGCTGCCACCACGAAGATCTGCACTGAGTGAGTGACTGAAGGTAAGCTGCAGCATCCATTCTGTGTCAGCCATTTTATAGCTGTGCTCACCACTCTGTGTCAGAAATTCCAACAGTGCCTGCAACCCCAAAAAGGCTGGGAACCCCTGAAGCAGCATAATACTTTATGGCCTGCAAGATGATGCTGCAAGAGCCCAACCAAACTCACAGGCTCGGCAATCGAAGGATAATTACATGGCAGTGCCACGTTCTCCTCCTTAAATATTCTCTGCACGTATGCAGTAATGACTGGTACAGATAGTTATACCGACCTGAAGTCTTCCATCCAACGTTCTCTGAATCGTGACACATTTGCTAGGATGAGCTCCGTTGGTCGTAATGGCCGTGATCAAAGAATCCAACTCATCTTTCTTCTCCTTCAGCTTTTTCACTAAGCTCTCGATGGCCCGCTTAGCGAACGTTTCACTCTCCCCTCCTTGCCGATGGCACATCAGACTGTGAACAATGCTCAAACAAGCATCATTACTTGTTGGCGTGTTGGTGATCGACATATTGTCCATTTGGTAGAGCTTTTACCTCCAAACCAAATATGTCTGATGGCCAAAACAAAAAAATAGGGGGAAGGAGCAGATCTGGGGCACACACCTGAAAAGGGGAAAAAAAACCCAAGCTTTACAACAATGGCCACAAAACTTGAGTTATTCTTTGCATTACACACTTCAGAATCTCTGCACATCAGCGTTATTACACCACATTTTTCTTTGTGTGTGGCCAATTCTGCACAGTTCATGGAACCTATTCATGAAACCTATTTCAGTTGCCTGTGCACTTCAGGAGCCAGCCAAGATCACTGGGACCCCAGCAGCATAAGGCAGCACTGTTCACACAGGAAATGCAGTGTTTCTGTGTGAACCACGCAACTGAGAATCCACCCCCCCCACACACACACACTTTCCTGCACAGTATGGCAATCACCTATTAGAGAACTAGAGGTGGTTCGGTGGACAGAAGGGGGTGGGAATTGAACTCTTCCTGCTTGCCATAGTTCGCACAGGCAAGCAGAAAGCATTTGAAACCCAGGTTAAAGGGGAAAAAACAGCTAATTTAGTGAGTTTCATTTAACCCAGGCCCTGTAGTCTCTTGGAGTGATTTTCAGGGGAATACAAAAAGTCATATAAGGAAACTAGTGGTGCTACAACATGGTTCAATTCACTCAAGAGAACTGGATATTAGAAAAGATATACAGATTGCTCAAGAATCCTGGAAGTTTTCTGCCCTCCTATGAGTATAGAGAAGGGGTCACTGGGGGAGGTAGTTGTAAATTTCTTGCATTATGCAGGGGGCTGGACTATATGGCTCTTGGGATTCCTTCCAGCTGTATGTTTATACACAGCTGCCACCAAACACAACAACTGCATGTAAAGCTTCTCTAGTCACACTTAGCAGACCTTATCCAGAGGGGCTGTTTTAAGCAACTGCAAGTAAACATTTGGTGCAAAGGACTCAAAGTAACATATTGTCAAAGGCTTTCACGGCCGGATTCAACTGGTTTTGTGGGTTTTCCTCACTATGTAGCCAGTACCTCCGAAGATGCCGGCCACAGATGCATGTGAAACGTTAGGAACAAGATCTACCAGACCACAGCCAAACAGCCTGCAAAACCCACCAACAATCAACTCAAAGTAAGTTCTACTGAATTGCTTTCTGAATGGCAATATCAGAAAATCTCTACCTTTCAATCTCTGGCCAAAAACAGCTTAGGTGTTTCAAGCATTTCTTTTTTTCCCTATGTTGAAGTTGAGGAGAGGGAGTGCCTCTGAGCTTGTTTTGAGCAGCTGTGGGTGGAACAGGACTATTGAAAATCACCCCCCCCCCAAAAAAAAATGCTCCTCCTCTTCAATAGGTGAAAAGAAACAAAATGTGAAAGCAGCTTAGAAGAATTTTTATTGGGGAAAGGTTATGCGCTCCTGCCTTCTCCCTTCTGCTCCAATCATATTGATGCTTCAAGTGTGTCTTGTCACTTTTAGTTTGATCCTCTTTCCCCCCTTGGATATATTAGCCTCTTTCTGCAAAAGGACAGATTACATTTGCTACAAATCCTAATACAGTGGTGGTGAACGCTGGCTATCTCTTCAAAAATAGGTCAATCTCACGTGGGCACTTTCCTAGGAAGCTGGGAAAAAGCACAAAGAGGCATCTTACTTCTCACAAATGCCTTTCCTCCGTCCAAGACCTCAAGTGAAACCATTTAACAATCTTGATAAGCAGTATCAATCTACCCTGCCACACCACAATGGTAATCACTTTGTACCTCTCTTTCATTCGAGCCTAAGGTTCCAATTACATTTCATCTGACACTCAGGACAGCCAGGAAGCTTGAAAATCAGTTCCAAGAAAACATTAGTAACATACAAACGCCTCAATGAGTCACTGCTTCATCGCAGCTATTCCAGGCATGGGTGACTTGTTGGTGTGTGTCCCCCCCACCCCCAAACTGCCAGCTCCATCTTACCAATGGGGTTCATCTGGGAGGGGGTTATGGGTTTTTTTCTAAAGGCGATGGAATTCAAAGCAGGTGACAGCTCTTCCAATTAGAAATGATGTGCTAGTGCTGCGTGCGCTTCCTCAAGATGTTTCTGGCCTGAAAAGTCATTCGAACAATTAAGAGACAGCATTTGCTAGCATGCATTACAAAGATTATGCTGTGCGCGCTTTAAATGTCATCACAGTCTCTGCATGGCTCACACCAGCCTGTTTCCTCTGTGTTGGTATTTAGACCAATATCAGACTTCACATGAGATTGTGATTAGCATGCCAATTACAAGCTGAAAAATTCTCTTTGATACGCCCCCGTGTCTTCTCTTCTTATGATTCTCTGGCTTTGCAAAGAGGCAGGCTTAGAATCATAGAGTTGGAAGACATCCCAAGGGGCATCAAGTCCAACCCCCTGCCATGCAGGAACACACAATCAAAGCACTCCTGACTGATGGCCATCCAGCCTTCTTAGTTCACTAGACTGATCAGTTACCAGTGGTGGAGGGGGGCAGGGTTCGACACTAGCTTCAAAGGATGCACACGCTTAGAGCCCCACCCCCTTTCCTGTTTGTTTCCATTGCTCTGACCACTTCTCTGCCAGAGAACCCACATCATACCACCTGCTAGCTTCCAGGTGGCCCTAGAGCAGCTGCAGCACACAGGCGCCAACCTCATGCATGGCTGTTTCAGGAGAATTCAATACAACACGCCTACGTTTTTAGAAACTGCAATCCATCTGAGAATCTAAGAGTCAGGAGGAAAGTCCAAACTTCACTTCTGTGCTGCCAGGTAGCATCATGGCCCTACACTTCACCCTTCCCTCATCTTTTCCCACTGCCCTGTGCTCTGTTTCCACTCCCAAGCCAGCTAAAGCGGCCATGAGCCCAATGGCCCCAGCCTCACCGCCACTCCAGCTTCCTCCACTATTTTGTAATGATGTTTCTCCATTCTCCTACCAACTTCAGTATTTCCCTTGTGGCCACAGATATAAGATAACAATTAAGCTGCTTGGCAGCTGTTGATCCAGCTGCCTCGTCGGACAGTAGTGGAAGAGAGAATCCTGTTGTGCTTTATAATACATGAAGAAAGAGTCCAGTGTTTTCAGCGATTCACAGCTTTCAATGATATAGTGGGGTGTTGTGGGGTTTCCGGCCTGTATGGACATGTTCCAGTAGCATTTTCTCCTGACTTTTCGCCTGCATCTGTGGCTGGCATCTTCAGATCCCCACAACACCCCACAGTGATTCTGGCCATGAAAGCATTCAACAACACATTTCAATGATATAGTTTAACTCAACATCCAAATATGCTGCTCCCTGCTGTGACTGCATGACAGTGTTTCAATTTTGCGTCACTAAAACAGAATTTGTTTTCTACCTTGAACTGTTACTCCTTCTTACCTCTCAGACGCCAAAAAATTAAAACGCGTTATGGTAACACAGGATACAGCAACTGACAATTCTTTATCAAGGACTGAATATGCTTGCAATTTTTAAAAAAGGAAACAAGGACATTTATATTTTCAAAGACATTTAGGTTGGGTGGGTAAGTAGATACTGCACAAATTTCAATTTTCCCCAAAAGGTCTGTTTTTTTCTTTCCTGGAAAAGAAAGGTACAAAAGAAACTTCCCCTCCCATGGCTTCAAAATGTCCAGAAATGTTACCTCCCTGCCTTGGAAGTGGTGCACAGTGTACACAGTAGTCAAATGGCCCTTTTAGTTGATGGTAACTGAAGATGCAGCTTTCTCACAGCCATGGAGTGATACTGATTAACACTGTGGTATTACTATAAGAATGAGATAAGTGATGTAAATGGCGTACTGGAAGAAGAAAGACCAGGTGCTCTGGAGCAGCAGCAGCAGCAGAAGGCCATTGCTTTCACATCCTGCATGTGAGCTCCCAAAGGCACCTGGTGGGCCACTGCAAGTCGCAGAGTGCTGGACTAGATGGACTCTGGTCTGATCCAGCAGGCTTTTTCTTACGTTCTGAAGAAGAAGAAGAAGGAGGAGGAGGAGGAGGAGGAGGAGGAGGAGGAGGAGGAGGAGGAGGAGGAGGCGGCGGCGGCGGCGGCGGAGGAGGAGGAGGAGGTGGCGGCAGCGGAGGAGGAGGCGGCGGCGGCTATAGGGCACACCACTGAACAGCTATTCTGAAGTCATCAGCAAAATAAAAATTCAGGCAGAACGACCCATTGGATACTCACCGTGAAGGGGTCTTCTCTTGGGTGGTGAAGGCCATCTTGTCTTCCTGTATCTTCCTGCCTCACTAGCAAGTGGTAAAGAAGAACAACCCGACAAGATGGCCGAAACCACCCTAGAGAACAGAAGGTAATAATATTGGGAATGGGGAGGAAGGAGAAGAAGGCAATTTTCTTTTATAAACAATGTGAGCTACTTCAAACATCTCACATCCAAAACACACAATATAAACCTCACCAGTAAATGGTGTAGCAAAGCGGGTAAGTGAGTGGTTTGGTGTTTACGCACCTGTTCTGAATGCAAAACCAAGTTTAATCACTGACATCCCCAGATAAAAACGTCCCCCGTAGCAGGTGTTGCTAAGTGTCATGGAAAGGCAGTGTGGATAAGTGGTTAGGTCACTGGAAAAGATTGACCTGGGTTCAAATCTCTGCTCTGCCATAAGACTGAGGCCATCCAGTGAGCTTTTCATGGTCTCTCTCAACCTCAAAACTGTTTTGAGGATAAGGAAAGGCAGGACAAAAGCAGATTTTACTCCTCAGTACTTCCTGGTACGGCATAACGGTTAAGAGACCTGGACCAGTATCCGGGAGACCCAGGCCCAAATCCCCACTCAAAGCTCAGTGGGCGATCTTAAGCCAGTCACGCCCTCTCAGCCCAGCCAAACTCACAGGGTGGTTGTAAGGATAAAAAAGAAGAGAGGAGAACAATGCCACTGGCTTTGGGTCCCCAATGAAGAGAAAGGCAGGATACAAATCCATTAAATAAAATAAACAAAACCAGGTAGCTCTCAGGGAACTGAGAGACTTACAGGGCAACCCTGTGCAGAGTTCCTCCATTCTGAGCCTACTGAAATGAACAGGCTTAGATTAAAGCAACTCTCTTTAGGATTGCACTGTAAATCCAGCCGACCAATCTTCTCACTGGTTCTAAAATTCTGATGATTCCTTCTGAAGCATTATAGTAGGAGAATGCTTAGAGACATGCAGTCACAAGCATGTGCTGACATTATCTGAATACATTATGCTGAAGCAGTTGGCTGTGCTGAATATGCCAAGAACTGACATCTTCTGAAACACAATCAGGAAAACCTTTACAGGCAAATGGAAATGTCAACTCAAATTTAAAAAAATTCCACACTGATGTAAAGAGCATATGTGGTTGCTGAAATATTTGATAAAACACAGAAGCAATGCCCAAACAGTGAAATTAACACTATTACTGATTAACTCATAGAAAGGTTCATGCTTAACTGCTGAAACCACAGCTATAAATCTTGTAGTTTTTATCACTGACACCAGATGCAATAAATTTCAAGACTACCAGATGAGTCATTCCAGAAGGAAGTTTCACCATTTCGCTGATGGATCTAAGTGCCTGAAAGACTTCCATTAAAGGCTACTGAAGTGATAACCCAGTTGTCGACAGCAACCGGTTGTCGACAGCAACAGTCTCTACTTGAACCAATTCAAAAAGCAGGAAAATGTGCCGCACTTCCAATCCCTAAAGGAAAACCAAGCACTGAGAAGACAAATTTGGCTTTTAAAAACTGGAAGTATATTTTTGTAAATTTCCCCACGGTAACCTGACTGAAATAGTATGGCTATGAAATAGTATTACTATTCCTTGAAATAAAGGTTTGACCTGTTCTGATAATATCTTTGCCATTTTTCTCTCTGTGCTTAAATGCTCAGATTCTATATATTCGTGACCAACGCAGACCTTGATACTGATCACTGCCTTCGGAATGTAACAGCTCTGGTAAATAATACAGCTGCCATTTTCAACAGGGATGAACACGTTCTGAATATTACAAATTAATCCATGCTTGTAAACAGCCTGATCAATTCTGGCATCTACCAATTGACTCCAGGTGATCAGACAGGGCTGGTTTCATAAACTGGAAATGCCAGCTGTTGTTGTTGTTTTTTTAGGCTGCTGATGTATACAAATGTTTAATGGTTTAAGTCTATGCATGCTTACACAGGCCTTTTAAAGAGGAAAGAAAAAGGCTCAGGAAGTGGGCTAGTAAAAATGGTTTGCTTTGCGTATCTTGAGGAAAATGCCACTGAGTCACAACTGTTGCATGGAGACACACACACACACACCCCCGGGCATTCCAGGCATGAGATGAGCAGAGGCACCTTGCCATTGTTTGGTGTGTGGAAAGAGCTACCCGACTGCTGTCAACTTATAGCAGTGTTGGCGAACCTTTTTGAGACCAAGTGCCCAAATTGTAACCCAAACCCCACTAATTTATCGCAAAGTGCCAACCCGGCAATTTAACCTGAATGCTGAGGTTTTAGTTCAGAAAAAACCAGTTGGCTCCCTCTTCCTCCACCCCACCCGCTCGAGCAGGGGCCAGCCTGCTCTAGCCTCCAGCAAGTCCTGCGCGCACCACTCTGTGCCTCTCTAGCATCTCTGCCTCCTCTGCGCCCCCCCCCCCCGGCAGCAAAGGCACCAGGCCTGCCAGCCGAGTCCTCCCAGCTCACCGCGGTGCGCGCACGTCGTGCTCAGTGACCCAGGCCAGCCTAGGGGTGTGTGGGGGTGATTTTCCACCCCTCACATGACGAACTCTGTGTGCGCGTGCCCACAGAGAGGGCTCTGAATGCCACCTGTGGCAGTAGGGTTTTCAAGGCAAGAGATGGACAGAGGTGTGTTTGCCATGGCCTGCCTCTGTGTAGCAACCCTGGACTTCCTTGGTGGTCTCCCATCCAGGACTGACCTTGCTTAGCTTCCAAAGTTTGATGAGACTGGGCTAGGCTGAACCATCCAGGTCAGCATTTGCCATTTCAAGGCTGCATTAATCTGAAAATATCACACATACCCAATAATTTATTTTTATTTTGTTGGATTTATATCGTGCCCTTTCCCTAGATAATAAGATAAAGGTTTACAGTCAAAGTCTGAAATGTTTACTACTTTCCCCTGTGAGTAACTGTAAAGATCACCGCGGGAAGTGGTGCGTTCACGGGAAGGGCAGACTAGTGGGTGGGGACCTCCCCGGAACCGAACGTGTGGTTGCCACCCTCCAGGCGTGCCCTGGAGGTATCCCGGGGGCTCAGCTCCCCCGGAGAAGGTGGCACCTTTGGAAGGGGGAGGACTTTGTGCCGTTATGCCCCCAACCCCCAGCTCCAAATCTGCAGGGATTCCCCACCATGAGGCTGGTTCGTGTGAAGGAGCTAACACGTGTTCACTGTACACATGATGAAACGGAGGGCCGAAGCAGGGGTGTCGAACTCATGGGCGGGGGGGGCAGCGTGACCAAATGCCCATCCTCGCAGGGGCTGATGGGAATCGTAGTCCATGAACCTCTGTCTGGAGGAGGCGCAGAGTTGGACATCCCTGCACTAGTGGGAGGGGGCTCAGTCTCGGGTTCTGCTTCTTGCTTTTCGACCATATATGTGCTCTATTTTATATGTTGTTCACCGCCCTGAGCCCTCCGGGGGAGGGCGGTATATAAACCTAATTATTAATAATAATAATTAATAATCACATCCACCCATCTCAAGCTATCTTATTCTATCTTATCTTACACTCTATATTATTGACTAACACGCAAAGTGTAGAAACCCTCAACTAATGGGCGCACGTGATTGTTCTGTGCACCCAATGGGGACGGTTTGTCCTCCCCTTCTCTCCCCCCTCTTCTGCATCAGCGAGAGACTGGAGCAGCTTCCTCCCTCTCTTTCTCAATTGACAAAAGCCAAGAGGGAGGGGGATGACTGGTGTTCTTCAGGTTGCTATGGCTGGCTGTGGCTGGAAGGGGATGGGGGGGGGGGAGAGTGAGGCCAGAGAAGGGACCGGTGGGGGGAGGGAGTGAGGCCAGGGAAGGCCTCCAAGCTGAGGCTGAGTGGATGATCACTTCCCTTCAGGACAGTGTAACAGGAAGGACAACAGTTGTGGGGAGGGAATCCAGTTGAGCCCAAGTGAAACGGCTGGGTAAGAAGGGGAACAACGGGAAGCACACACCTCCTGGAAGGAGAGCAGTTGGGGGGAGGGCAGGGAAGGCCACCAAGCTGAGCCCCAGTGAATGATCACTTCCCTTCATGCGGTGTGACTGGAAGGACAGCAGCTGGGGGGAAGGGAGGGGATCAAGCCACGGTCAAGCAGAGGAGCTGGGTAAGAAGGGAATCCATGTTCCTCACTCTCTATACCATGGCACCACAGTCAGTGCCACTGGAAGGAGAGTGGTTGGGAGGGGAGGCCACCACACCCTCCCCCGCCCCTGGGAAGAGCTCATTTCATTGCAATCTGAAATGGACTTTCTTGCTAGTTTTTATAATATGGTTCTAACGAAAATAAATAATTAAACCCTGAGTTTATTTAAATCATTACTTAGATTGCTGGTTTAACTTCAGTTCAGTTAAAGTCATTTTGGAGAGACATCAAACGTGGATACACCTCCAGCTGGCTTCTTTCCACTGCGCAAGACATTGCCTTCATTGCAGCAAGCAGAACATCTTGCTAGTTACAAGCAACAAGGGCTTTAAGTGTTTCCTGTAACTGCCGAAAAAGAAACCTGAAAACAAGAGTGTAACAGGTGTCCCAACACGTGTCTTCCCCTCCGTGCCAAATACTGCAGCCATCAAAGGAGCATCCCAATCCAAAGTGTGATTCTTCCATACACCCACATGCTCCCTTCCCCTTGACAACTGCTAGCATGTGTGTTCAATTTTTAAAACCTTGAAATTGGTTGGTTTTTAAAAACAAAAATGGAAGAAATTTTATTTGCACTTCATAGCTTGCAAAAATTCTCCAAAGGGTTCACATAAAGTCATTGTGATTATCTAAAGCAGGATACAATGTACACATGTGCCAAGTGTCGTCAAGTTGCTTCGGACTCATGGCGACCCTATGAATCAATGACCTCCCAAATGTCCTATTGTTAACAACCTTGCTCAGGTTGTGCAGACGAGGGATGAGGCTTCTCCTGGATGGTGTAGGCCATCTTGTATCTTGTTTGGGTTGTTCTCTACCGTCAATCAAGGAGGCAGGAAATCTACTTTGGTCACTTCCTGTAGGCGGGTCATAGCCGTCTTGCCCCAGTATCTTCCTGCCTCGTCAGGGAGTGCAGCAAATTCAGCAGGCTCTTTGCTTATGGATAGGCTTCGTGTCCTTTGGTTCCCAAAAACTCCTTTCTGTGTCTGTGAGAGTTTGTAGCCTTTTTTCCTTGTAACTCTGTGTCTGTGGTCCCTGCCCTCCTTGTGTTTCCCTCTTCCCACCAAAAAAGCCTTCCCTTCAGCGGCTATGGCGTTGGCGCCATTTTCTCCTCACAAGGAGGGATTCTGCCGCTCGGCAGCGGAGAACACAGAGGGTAGTGACCAGGTCTGCCAGTTGAGCCTCCCGCTCTCCCTTGCGCAGCCGTGTGGCTGAGAGGAAAGTGCGCACCGGCCGGTGCCAGGGCAGCCGTGGGGCTAGCCAGCAGGCCTCTTCAACATCGCCCTCTCGGTGCGCAGGTCGGCGCGCACGCTCGACTAGCCCCTGTACAGGGTGCCAGGGAGCGTCTGGGCATGAAAGCGGCGGTCCCAGAGCAGCCGTGGGGCTAGCCAGTGGGCCTTTTTGCCATTGCCCTCTCGGGCCAAGAGGCGTCAGCGCCAAGACGCTCAGAAACCCAGCCCCTGTACAGGGTGCCAGGGAGCGTCTGGGCATGGGAGCCGCGGTCCCAGAGCAGCTGTGGGGCTAGCCAGTGGGCCTCTTCACCATCGCCCTCTCGGCGCGCAGGGAGCGTCTGGGGGTAAGAGCTGCGGGTGCAGCCATGAAGAGCCAATGGACGCCTCGGCGGCAGAGGCCTCCAATCCAGCTGGTCTCTCCAGGCAAGAGGGAGAGAGGAGGGGGAGGGAAAGCAACATGGCAGATGCCATTTCCTCAGAGTGGAGCGTTTTCTCCCCTCATGAACCCACTTGCTACTTTACAAGCTGCCATTTGTATGGCAGGTCCAGGGGCCAGCCAGGATTGCTGGGATCTCGGCGGCAGGAAACAGCAAACCAAGCAGCCGAGAAACACACACACACACACACACACCCCGAGAATCTACCCACCTACTGACACAACATGGTGGCTGCCTATTAGAGAATCCACTCTAATAGCAGCCGCCTGGGGAATCCACCATAATGGTGGACAAAAAGGAAGCGGCATAGAATGCTTCCTGCTTGCCGTAGTTCACACAGGCAAGAAGCGTCTGAAACCCAAGTTGAAGAGAAGAAGTCGCTAATTTTGTGACTTTCATTTAACCCAGGTTCAGGCAAATATAACAGGTCAGAAGCATTTGGAGGAGAGTTCTGTGGGAACTTCTCCAAAACACTTTTTAAAAAGGCCTGAACCCATTACATTTGGCCTGTGAAGAATCACCCTAAGATTCCTGCACACGCTACTTGTCTCGCAGTTTGAAAGTTAAGCTTTGTAGAAACCAAAGTGATAATTAGCTGGGAACCAAGGCCAACGGCAGGAATCTAATCAGCATAAGTGATGCTGTTCTGCTTCAACTGTTGCGCAAAGATCTGAGTTTCCTAATGGGACAAGTGATGGAAATTCACCATTTCAAATCAGCTGTCAAGGAGTAAGCCACAAATCACACAGAGGATAAAGTAGCAAGTGAAAAGTAATTTATGGTCAGCCTTGCTCCACAGCCCCCCAGGGCACCTCAAAAGCAAACACATACACAATTTGCTGAGGGTGAGAAGCAAGCAAGGTTTAGCCACAAAACAAAAGGATAATGAAAAGGGAGCAAATACAGCAAAGGTAAAAGATAAAGGAGAGATTTCACCAGGGCTAGATAAAGACCTTGAGGTAGGAGAGGACAAAAGCTAAGAGATACAAATGGATGCTCCTAATTCAGAAGGAAAATAAGAACCCATAAGCTGTAAATATTCACAGGAATTGCTCAGACCAGCAGCAGGTGTTCTATTTAACAAAAAGAGCAAAGGGCAAAGGAAAGGTGGAAGGATCACACTGCTTACAAGGCACAACAGTGGGGGAGGGGGAAACCCTTTCTGAGAAAAAATATAGACGCTGATCTGAGGTGTCTCCCCCAAACTGCATGAAATAACATTCATCACATAGGTTTCAGTCAGTCTGAAAGTTCAGAACTGAACCCTGGGTGTTTGATGTCTGAAGTAGCAAAACTTACCCTTTCTACCTATGGTTTCTAACTCTAGTTTGGGGGGAAAGTGATGGCAGTCAAAAGTGATGGCAAATTATGGCTAGCTGCAAACTGAATATGAAACTGTGCCCAAGAGGGGAGAAGAGAGGAGTTTGTTTCTAACACAGAGACCAATTATATCAAACAGTACATATCCACAAACAGCGCAAGAAAATTTTGTCAGTGTAGAATAGAGAAAAGTCCAGTGGTGGGATCCAAAAATTTTAATAACAGGTTCCGATGGTGGTGGGATTCAAACAGTGGCGCCGCCGAACACACGCACCTCCAGTCCCTATTGGGCAGGGAGGTTGCTTTAGTAACCCCTTCTCGGCACTCAGAAAAAAGTAGAAACCACTTCTAGAGAAGTGGTGAGAACTGGTTGGATCCCACCTCTGGAAAAGGGCTGGCAGAATATTGTTATAATTTAACGTCTAAATGCCTTAGTCCCAGTCCCCCTCTCAAAAAACTAAAAACAAAACTTTGTACAACTGGAAATGTGATTGTATCAAATGGGGGGGGGGGGGGAAAAAAGGGTAACATTCTTACAGCATAAGGGATGAAGTCTATATAGACAGTAAAGATTTTAAAGATCTACACAGGGATATTTATCCCAGCTGAAAAGAAAAAGAGGGTAGATTTTATAAGACTCCTGCATTTACTAAGAGAGAAAATGGGCTTTCCATAAATCAGAACAGATTGACCTACAGAAGAGGCTAGTTCCTATATCATTCAGGTGACTTCCAACTCCCTCCTGTCAGATGATCTACAGTGGTTATATAATGGGAAAGACCATTCCGGTAGACTTTCTCAATGCAAACCCTGATCTGGCAAAGGGGAACAACTATGCCTATCAGGTATGAGGCGTTGGCTTGTTATTATCTACCTCAATTTGCTGTCCCTGTTTAAAGGTGCTTCCTGTATTACATATCATTTAATAAAACTCCACTAAAACCTCCCGTTCATCCAAAACTGAATAATAAAAAGTCACATCTGATGCCAAGTTCTTCACAGTTTTGTTCACTTATGGCAATAACTGTGTACATAGATCAGAGAAGTAATTACAAAAACTAAGTCTGTGCGAGAGAGCAGTGCTGGACTCCAAGAGAATGCCTAACAAGAATTGAAAGAAGAAGACACATCTCCACGTTTGTAGGTGAAAATAAAAGACTCCTGCTGTAACTGGTAGCTCACTGTCACTTATATAAACATATTTCCTACATAGAATATTCAGCTGCAATCAAGACTCATTTAATATGAATCATCAGTTTTTAACAGGTGACTGGGAAAGATTTTTCTACATCTTCTGAGCTGCTAAGACTTAGTGATACAGAATGACAATGGCCTTTAACAAACTTTAACAAACTAGTACAGGCTACAAACATCTGAAAGGCAACCTCCACATGAAATAAAACATAACACCACTCCAAAGTTAAATCAATGCTGGTAATATACCATTTCAAGTATTTTAACAAAAAGAACTCTAATGCATTTTGAGTACCTTTAGCGCCCTTTACTATTTCACAACTGTCACAAATCCATGACAATCTCTCATTTACTAACACTCATCATTACTTAATGGAAACTGGTTTTCCGCATCAAGCCATAAAATATTTTACACCATGCTTCTTTCTAACCCACAAAACATTGTACATCAAGCTTCTATCTAATTCTATCTAACTAGACCAGGGGTAGGGAACCTGTGGCTCTCCAGATGTTCAGGAACTACAATTCCCATCAGCCCCTACCAGCATGGCCAATTGGCCATGCTGACAGAAACTGATAGGGTATGGTTCTGGGCTATCTGAGCCCGCAGGATCCCTGAACAGACACCTCACTTACCCTAGCTTCCTCCTCCTCTACTTAACATCTGGACGAAAAAATGGCATTTTCAGACATACATATGATAATATTTTTAACTGAATAGCATTTTTGAGACTGATCTAATGAAAGGCAACTCAGATCTACACATTCTTATGCTACAATAGCAGGGTAATCCTAGGCATGCCTACTTGGAATTAAGTCTCACCACATTCAAAGGGGCTTACCCTCAAATCAACATGTATTGCAACTAAAAGCGAAATCCCCTGCACACAGAGAGAGACAGAGACAGAAAGAGACAGAGAGAGACACTCTTGCGGCACCTTAGAGACCAACAAGTTCTTACCTAATGGAAACTTTTGTGGATTAGAACCCATTTTTGTCCCACTTAAATCAATGGGTTTAGACAGAAGGCAGGCAGCAAAAGATTCCATGGTAAATCTATTAAATATTTTAAGATGCCACCAGAAAGGTAAACAACACTGCTTTATTTATTTATTTGAATGCTTATGAGCCTGTTGCTCCTTCCAGAGAACTAAGATCCAAGGCAGCTAAGAGTAAAAAACAATATGAAAAACATACTCCTGAACACAAAATTTACAAAACTGTAACCAAAGAATTGGCTGCTTCAAGTTCTCCATAGTACCAAATTGTATAAAAAGCCTTATGAGTCTGAAATCACTCAGATCTTCCTATAGTTATTAGACCTTTCCATTAATCTTATGGAGGAATTCATGCCAGTCATCTGACCCACTTCTCCCGATCGTTATATTCCTTTGCACCCCATATGACTTCTGCAGATCATAAAACATGCAAAGCAAGAACACCAGTAATGAATTCCACAAAACTGCAGCAAAAAAAAATGTTCAGAGCACCTTAAAGACCAATTATGCTTTATCCCAGAATCCACTCTGCCAGAGTGACAGAAATTTAGGCGGAATTCAATGCAGCTCCCTCTCCAATCAGTGCATATTGCAACTGCAGCATAATGGTCAAATCAATGAGCTAAGATTGGAGAACGGCTGCATAGGAATGTACTGTAAATCAGCTAGGTCTTTAAAATGTCACCAGTACCAGTCAGTCAGCAGCACCGACCAGAACACTGCAAGAAAAGTTTTGGAACACCTTGTAGAAGAACAAGAGATCACCCCTGGCATAAACACGCATAGATCAAAACCTACTTTGTCAGGGTGACCCCAGCCAGGAGTTATTCGAGTTCTAAGGCCACTGAAATAAACAGCTTTAGATTAAAATAATTCTGCTGAGTGTGACGGTAGTGGACAGTGCTGTCAAGTCACAGCCCACTTGCGGCATCCCGCAGGGTTTTCAAAGCAAGAGATGAACAGAAGTGATTTGCTACTGCCTGCCTCTGCTAAACAAGCCTAGACTTCCTTGATGGTCTCCAATTCAAATACTGACCTCGGCTGACCCTGCTTAGCCTCTGAGAACAGGCTAGTTTGGGCCATTCAGGTCTGGACAGCGCCTGTTTGTGTATGCGCATATAAAGTCACAGCTGGCTTATAATGACCCCAGCAAGGCACTTTCAAGGCAAGTGGAAAGCAGGGGGAATAAAAACATGGGTCCTTATCCTTTTTTTTCAAGTTGCAGCTAACTTATGGCAACCCAGCAGAGTTTTAAAGGTAAGAGAGGAACAGGATTGGTTTGCCCTTGCCTGCCTCTGCATTGCAACCCTGTATTTATTTGGTAAGGAACCGCGTGGTGTAGTGGTTAAGTGATTGCACTGCCACTCACACGGTCAGGAGTTCGAGCCCCCTGTGGGTCAGATATCCTGGCAGCTGGCTCATGGTAAACTCAGCCAGCCAGCCATTCCTTGGTCGGTAAATGAGTACCTAGCAAAGAATAGCCAGGGAAAGCAATGGCAAACTACCCCACAAAAACGGCTTGCCTATGAAATCACTGCTTGCAGTGGTACCCCAGGGTCAGATACGACTAAAGGGGAAACTTTACCTTTACTATTTACTTGGTGGTCTCTCACCCAAGTATTAACCAGAGACGCTGCTGAGCTTCTGAGATTGAACGAGTCTGGGCCATCCAGAAGACTACACTGCAAATCCATTTGAAAAAAGGAACATTTCCAATGTGATCACAAACAACTGTATTTGCTGATTTCACTGGGTTTAGACTCTCAACTGATTTGGAACTGTGAACTTCCACCAGACAGGAAAGCAGCACTAAGCGGTTCCAAAATGACGCACTGGGAAGCGAGTGGGGTTGCAGGGGCTTCTAATTTGTTTACTATTTTGTTTAAGTAAAAACGACATAAATTTGAGTAAAGTTCTACATATAACAAAACCAAGACTTTGGACATAAGTCAGACTACCCCACAAAAACAGCTTGCCTATAAAATCACTGCTCGCAGTGGTACCCCAGGGTCAGATACGACTGCAGGGGAAACTTTACTGTTACAAATCCTATACTTATCAGACCAAGTAAGTTCAGGGACTATAAATTGAGCAATGGGGGGGGGGGATCTATAATTTGATGGAATTTAGGGAAGGGGGGGCCTTAAAAAACTCCTCAGACCCAGCAAATATTATACGCTATTTTGGAAACTATAAATTGAGCAATTACACCAAAAATATCTATAACTGGAGGGGATTTTCGGAGGGTTTTTTTTTAAAAAAACATAACAGAATAAGCAAGTAAAATACACTATTTTGAAGACTACAAATTGAGCAATTATTTTTAAAAATCTATAACTGAAAGGGATTTCAAGAGGGGGGGGGACTTTAAAAAACAACAATACCAGACCAAGCAAATGCAATACACTATTTCAAGAACTAAAAAATTGAGCAGTTATTTTTTTGGCAATTACCATTGGGGGGACTCTTCCGGTAAAAACAACAATACCAGACCAAGCAAATGCAATACACTATTTCAAGAACTAAAAAATTGAGCAGTTATTTTTTAAAACAATCTACCATTGGAGGGGAGTTTCCGGGGGGGGGGGGGTTAAAAAAACAACAACATAACAGACCAAGAAAGCATAATACACTATTTCGAAGACTATACATTGAGCAATTATGAAGGGGGGGGGAATCTATAATTGGAAGGGATTTCAAGAGGAGGGGGCTTTTTAAAAAAGCAACATAATCAGACCAAGCAAATGCAATACACTATTTCAAGGATTATAAATGGAGCAAGGGGGGGGGGTGTTAAGCATCTATAATTAGAAGGGATTTGGGGGTGGGAAGGGGTTAAAAAAAGCAACATCAGACCCAGCAAAAGCCAGACACTATTTCAAGGACTATAAATGGAGCAATTATTTTAAAAACCTCTATAATGGAAGGGCGTTTCGGGGGGGGGGGGGCGGTATAAAAAGGCGAGTTTAATTGGAGAGAATTCCGGGGGGAGGGGCTTTTAAAAAGCCACTTTGCAGGTCCGTGACAGCAGGAGCGCCCGCGGGTCTCGAGCGACTCACCCTGCAGAGGAAGCTGGCCAAGGGCGGCCGGGGTCGGCCCGTCCCGATGCTGGGGGCGCGAGGAGGGCTTGGGCCGGGTCCCTCAGGCAGGGCCGGGGAGCCTGAGGGGGCTTTCTGGGGGCCTCGGCTCCGTCGTCGCCGCGGCCTGCCTGCCCACCCAAGCCCTGCGCCGTCGCCTCCCTCCTACCGCTCCGCTCTCAGCGAAGGGCCGACGGTCGCTAGTGGGAGGCCGCGACACGGCCGCGCGACCTCCGGGGGTCTCCGGTGGCCTCCGCCTCGGCGTTGTTGTGGCTTCTTTCTGCAGCGGCGGACGCGTCCCGTCAGGAAGCGCGGCGCATGCGCGGCATCCGGGTCCCCGCCTCGCTCGGGCCCCTCGCGCGGCCTGCGCGCATGCCCACTCTGTGGGGAGTCACGCGACGGCGACCGGAGAAGGGGCGGAGCCGCGTGTCTCCCTCGAAGAAGAGACTTCGGGTTTCTAAACCGGACGCGGGAGGGCGCGCTAAATAAGCTACGGAAGGTTTCGTTTTCTGGTTTGCATCCGCATCGTGGGCTGAGAAATGTGAGCGGCAGGGTGTTTGTTGCAGGAGGCGCTGTTGAAGCACAAAGGAACAGGAATTCGCATGGAGCTTGCTTTTATCTTTAGTAAAGAAATGGGAGTCCTGCATTTAAAGCACTTCCTTAGAGATACAGGAGGTTGTCCTGCCTTCAAGCTTGCAACTTGGAGAAAAGAGAGAGGAGTAGGTAGTCAGAAAGAAAGAACAGTCCCCAAGAGTAGCAATTTACACATCACAAGTCAGATGGAACAGCCCCATGGTTGCTGCTCAGAGATTCTTGAGAAAAGAGTGGGTTATCAGTAGAAGTACAGAGAACCCAAACTACTAATAGTAGCAGCCCTGGATTAACCATTAAGCAAAATAAGAACTTCCTTGGAGCCTCAAGTAAAGAGGGCCCCATAGAGGGGTTTTTCCCCCTCAATTTTGCCAAGTATTGAAGCAAGTTTGTTACGTCAGATTAATTTTGAGAATATAATCAAAAGACTTTGCAATTAAATGGAGGAGAAAATGTTTTGTAGTATAAATGAAGTTATGCTTTACTTTGTAGTATAAAGTTGTAAGCAAGCAACAGTAAAAAAAATTGCATCTTTGATTCGTGTTAGAATGCTATATATATATTACGATTTACTGTTATTTTGTTTTGAATTACGTATATAGTATACGGGGGTGTCATAATCTTTTCAGTGCTTAGGACCTCTAAAGGTTTTAATTCGGCCCTGACTAGTAGTGGTAGTAGAAGGAGTTGCTGTTTGGATTTATACCTTGCTTTTCTCATCCATAACGAGGTTCATAGCAGCTTACAAACTCCTTTCCCTTCCTCTCCCCACAACAGACACCTTGAGGAAGTTGGGGCTGAGAGAGTTCAGAGAGAACTGCGACTAGTCCAAGATCATCCAGCAGGCTTCGTATGGACAAACCCGGTTCACCAGGTTAGAGCCCACCATTCATGTGGAGGAGTGGGGAATCAAACCTGGTTCTCCAGATTAGTGTCCACCAATGTTAACCACTACACCATGGTAGCTTCGGCCCCCAACTTTTTAAACACCACTGTAAACAATCACTTTACCCAGATATCCAGGAATTTCCCAAACTGGAGTTGGGAAACCTATCTTTCCTCTCAAATCTCCAGGAATTTCCCAATCTAAGGTGACACACCCAGGCTAATAAAACCATTCCAGAGGAAAGCGCCTACCACAGAGAACACCCATGACGTAACTGTTGCCAAACACTCCACAGTGAAGGTACCTCAAGAGAAGGCTATCCAAGGAATTAAGCGATGAATGGGAGCGGAGCAGGAAGTGTGGTTGAAGCAGTATGAGGGCCCCAGGCTGTAAGGTGAACCCCGATAAGAAAGATCTCTCTGCTAAGCCGGAACCTACAGGGTTAATAGCTCTGAAAAGTTTTATTTCTCTTAAAAAGCATTGTCCTTGCAGATGTGCCAGAAGGTGTGAAGCCTTGACCGCAGACTGCTTGCATGAAGAAAATAAGATAAGCCGTATCCTGTATTTGGGTGTACTTGTAAAAACCGCTGAAAGTTCCTCTGAGAAACATGTCTCAATGCGGTGTCCTTGTGATTCTTAGAAAAGCCACCTGCTCCTCTTCTCCTTCCAGCCCCCTCCCCAGGGAGCCTTGCTTTATGGTTATCTGACATGTAACTATCTCTTGGAGCCAACAAATGGTCACCTTCCATTTGAGGAAAGCACAGAATTTAGACAAGACAGACAGGAGGAAGGGGAGGTGAACTATTAATTAGCCAATCATTTATTCAATGAAGCTTGTTGATGTACCAGTATATAACTTGAAATAGCGGGTCCTGGACCAGCAGCTTGCTGTTAAGAGCTCTGAAACTCAAACTTTCACTGATTTTTCAGCCATTTGCCTGCTGCTGATTCGCGTGGTGTGCAGGCTGATGCCAAGGGAGCAGGTTGTCGGAACCCTGGCGTAGCGATGAGACCCAGCAGTGGGAGGCGGTGGGGACTTACCCCAACCAGCTCCCCGGACCTAGCAGGCAAGTGGGACAGGACCGGCGTTTTAGCTGACATTGCTGACCCTGCACCACCAGACACCAAGCGGCTCTAAAGTCACAGAGTTGAGGGGCGTGGGGTTTTCTGTTGGTTGGATGGCAGCTATCCAAGCCATGGCAGTTCTGTTTGGTCAAGTGAATTTTTTTGTTGTTGTTGAAGTCACGGGGTTTCAGGGCACTAGATTAGGACTAGGCAGCCTGGCACCGTGTTAGTAAGTGCAAGTAAATTAGAAAGAATGCATGTAGGATGCTGCAGTAAAGAAAAGAACATTAGAACAGGGTCACTTTGAAATGTCATACATTGTTGTTCATGGTGATATTTCTTTGTTGGTGCTTGGTAGTCAGGCTGAAACTTTTAGTAAAGAATTCTGTGTTATTGAAGTGCATGATAGTCAAAACAAACTTTGAAGTAAAGAATTCTGTGTTATTGAAGATGCAGTAGTCAGGCACAAACTATTGAAGTAAAGAATTTTTGTATATTGAGATTTTGTAGGGTGGTGTTAGAAAAGTGGGAATTTTGTGCTATTGAATTTTGTAGGTGGTGTTAGAATGTAAAGAATTTTTGTCCTTTTTGAATTTTGTAGGAATTGATTGTTAGAAAAGTGAGAAGTTTGTTCTATTGTAGTGAAATATTGTAGAATCTGTTGTTAGACATTTTGTGTGCAACTTAAGTTGGTGTTAGATTATTGTTAACTGTGTGTTTAGGATCTGTGTTAGATGTGTGTTAGATCATTGTTAAGTGTGTTTTAAACCTGTGTAATTTATTATTCAAGCCTGGAGTTGGAAACATGGGGACAATCAGGCAGTAGCCCAGGACCAACACCCAGTGTTAACACCTCTGGAGTGTGTCCTGTGGAACTGGAAGAAAGTTGAGCAAGGGCTCAGCAAACAGAAAATGATAAATTACTGTACCTCCATTTGTACCCTACAAACCATCTGGGATCGGTGGGATCTGCAAATGGTACAACTGACCCAGATGTTTTTTCACAGGGCATGGACTTACTGGTTTAAGGGAGGAAATTTAGCCAAAACTCTAATATTTGTATGTGGCAAAAGAAACTCCATAATATTTTGTATGTAATTCCATACTATGAATCCCAAAACATTGTAAATAGAAAATGTTAAAGTTAAAAAAAAGCAAAAAAATGTTGTTTTAGAAATCGTCCTCCTGAGTGCCAAGCCACAGTCTGCTTTCTGGTCTGATCCACACCTCCCAGTTATACTCCTCAGAGACATCCTCTGTTTGCCCTCTCCCAGCAGGCTCTGCCAGTCCTGCCTCTGCCTCAGTGAGATGACTCGGCATCTCCATCAAAAGTGCAGGCTGTTGATACAACCTAGAAAACCCCACAGCAGAGACTCCTGACCATTTACCCCCTTGTTGGTAAGCCACTGTTTTCCCCTATGCCTCAAAGAGGCATTTCCTCATCTGTCAGAACATTTGACATGAGGCCCAGGGACCTCAAAGACCACTAGAAATTGTCAAATTAAGGGTGATTTCCCAGTCAACCTAAAAAAAAAAAAAAAAAGTTATTTCTACAGCAATACTTTTGCCGTCACCAGCCAACTTGGGAGGATGTCAAAAGCATTCACGAGTTGGTGTTTTCAAAGTAGAAATGGGCTGGGTGGAAGAACTCTTCCAGATACCAAAGGCACATGAGTTTCTCCAATGCTTACAGATGCCAGGTAGAACAGTTTTACCTCTGAAGATCCTGATGGATCCAAACTTTGAATTCTGCCCTAACCCTACCCCACTGATGTAGCTGTTGAGTGATTCAGACTGAAGGGGTGGGGACACAGTCCACCCCTGAGCCCAGGTAAATGTGAGGTGGCAGATCAACCCATAACTGCCCAGTTGATACGGAGCAGCCCTCTCTGCTGTGTAAGCCTTCCCATAAACGAAAAAATGTAGAATTTCTGTCCAAGGAGCCACAGGGACACAGTCCACCATTCAGTATCAGCCTGCAGAGATCTCTCCCAAATTGATACCCCCATTGAACTAGTTATCCTATTTACCGAGGCTCATGTGAATCCTATTGGGAATGAGGACTTTTGCACATTCTACAAAGGCTGTCATTGAGTTTTTTTGAGATGGTACAGACCACAGGGACCATTTTGAGCAAGGAATAGATTTCTGGCGAGGAGAGGCGATCCCGCCGGCCTATGATGACTTGTGATGTAAAAGAAGTTGGCTGAGTTGGGACTAGTCTGAAGTTGGAGCAGGAGTCTGGGACACTGGACATGGATTAGCCGTCACTTGTCCCCAGTTGTGGTCAAGCTTAGCTAATGTCACCCCAGTGAATAATCAAACAGTACAGGCTGAGGAAGGACTTGTTACCTGGTCTAGCAGTGGTCATTGATAGACTCCTTGAGGGGGGTGTTCTCCTTCCTCTCCGTGCAGAAGATAGTTCCTGGAACACCCCAATCTTGGCCGTGCAAAAACCATCTGGTGAAGTGAGGATGGTGCATGACCTGCGAGCTATAAATGCCTGTACTGAAGACTTGTGCCAAAACGTTCCTGATTCTTACACGTTACTCTCCGCCTTATGTTCAGAGTTGATCTACTACACTGTCCTTGACCTGAAAGATGCATTTTTCTGTGTTCCCCTGCACCCCGATAGCCAGCTCATCTTTGCCTTTACCTGCACCGATCTGGCGGTCAAAGCCAGCAGAGCCTGTTGGAGGCGTCTGCCTCAGGGCTTCAAGAACTCCCCAGTTATCTTTGGTCAAAGCTAGCCGAGATCTCTCGCGTGGAAGTGGGCAGACCCGGACAGCGTTATCCTGCTGCAGTATGTTGATGACCTCCTTCTGGCAGCGAAAGTGCGGAGGTGCCATGCATCAGTTTCTCTTCTGAATTTTCTCTCCATGATCGTGCTTCTCAGGTCTCGGAAAGCCCAGTTGGTTCCAACAAAAGGTTCCTTTTAGGTCATGATCTCTACGGGCAGAATCCTTAGCTGGCGAGTTGAAGCCATCAACAGGCTCCCAATCCCAGGCTCTGCGAACTTCATCTTTCCTTGCTTGGCTGGCTATTGCGGGCTATGGATCTAGGACTATGGCGACATTGCAAATCTCTCTATAGGATCCTAACAGCTGGCCGACCTGCGCCTTCCCTATTTACCTGAACCCGCAGAAGTCAGGCGCCGGGTAACCCAACTGAAAGGCCAGACTGATGGAAGCTCAGCTCGCTACCTCCCGGACCAGAGAGGAATTCGACCTCTACATTGCTGAGCGCCCGAGCTGATGGTCAGGAATAGCCAGTGGTCTGACTCAACCCTAGATCACATGGGACCTTGGGTGATTACCTACTTCAGCCAGCTACGAGGCAGCCTCCCTGAAGCTGACCCGTTTGCCCAGGCCCAGTGGCAGCAGCCTGCTGGCCCAAGAAGCCCAGAAGTTCACCTTTGGAGGATCTGTCCAGGATTCTCTCTCAACACTCCATCAGAACCATTTTAGAAGTCAAGTGGACCAGTTTGGCTAGCAGGCCGCCCTGATGAAATACAGCATTCTTTGGGAACACCAGAAGTCTGAGACCTCTGATGCATAACAATCCAGCTGCTTTCCTTCACCCTCTTAGGCAGAACCTAATGACACCATGAAAGATGTCTCCTTCAAAAAAAAAAAAAAAAAAAAAAACAACGTTGCTGTGTCTGTCGTGACTACCAAGACAAAGGCTGACCAGACCCTTGAAGATGTTCCCTTATTATATTCAGAGAGATCCTTTACTGATGGTTCCAGTTTCATGATGGATGGCTCCGCCACACAGGATGGGCAGTAGTAAATGAAAATGGCATTGAGTCAATCAGGCTCCTTCCCTTATAGCTTCTGCTCAGCTCAGCGATGCCGAGGCTTCCGAGAAGCCATTGCCTGGCCACAAAGTCGCTGGAAAAGAGTCGCCATTGCCACAGACAAGCAAATTATGTCACCAGAGAGGTCCTGCATGCCTTTGCCAAACTCTGGCGAGAAAAAAAAAGACTTCTAGATCGGCGGATTTCCCCATCCGTCATGCTGCTGCAGTCTCCCAACTCTTGGAAACTGTAAGACTTCCCAAAGCTGCTATCCATCGTCCATTGCAAGGGGACACCAAGAGACTCTAGTGGCCAAAGAAATCCCGAGCCTTGGACTTGGCAGCCGCCTTGAAGCAGCCCTTCTGCCCCTCTTAGCCGATGACTTCGTGTGTTGCTGGCAACAGTCATCTCCTTCCCTGATGATGCCCTGTCACCATGCAGAAGCTGAGGAGGCACTTGCGGGTTCCTGGGATATGTCAAACAGCGAGGCTGACAGTAGCGGCTCCATTCATCCTGACACGGCGTACTGGTTCCAAGATGCCCTCAGGCGTTCCATCTGTCAACAGTTACACCGCCCAGTTCCATCTTGGAAGACAAACTGATTGAACTAGCGGAAACAGTACTTCCAGAGTCAAAGTCCTGTTAAGCCCTTTGTTTGCACCATATTGTTTCCAAATGTGTCAAACTTGCAACAGTTGACCCAGCTCACCAATCATCCACACCCAAATTACTCCCCATTTGTCTTGTCCATCATCTGCCTCACACCCGGAGAAAACTTAAATTCTCTCCATTTGAGGCGTGTGTTTGGTGGGCATGGCCCCCTGAGGCACCCTGGCACCCAGAGGCGAGTTAGAAGTGGGAAGGGTATTCAGAAAAAGTGGTTATGTCTTTGTCACCGGTCTCCTGGCAGCCTGTGAATTTCTCTCCCGCAGAACGTCCCTTCGACTTGAGGCAGGTCCACTTCATGATACTCGAGCCTGGTGATTGGGTCCTGCCAGGTTCCAGAGCCGAGAATTGGACCATCGCCCTCTGTTAGGCGATTCAGTCAAAGTCCAGTTCCTCTTCCCAGCGTCAGCCTCCTACAGTTCCTGCTCAGGAGCCACCAGAGGCACCCTAGGCATCAGGCGAACAACTGCCTCCCTCTGGAAATTCCCTGCACCCGGCCCTGGGGCGCAGGCAGCTCAGGTGAACAGTCGATAGTTCCCAACATCCCACGAGCTCTTCTGAATCCTGGGGCAGCAGGCTGCTCAGGTGAGCGACTCATCAGCTGAAAAGGCCCCAGACTCCTATAAGGAGGTCCCCATTCGAACTCACACTTGCGATACCTTTCATGATCCTGGCCCAAGGGGGGGGGGATATTGTTTATTTAGTAGTGTTCTGAGACAACTGTCAGAGTGTTTCTACAATATCAGGTATTCCCCATTACAGCACCACTCCTGGGTGCCCCCAAACACAGAATTCCTGCTAACATTGATCCTGGTTCCTGTACCAAGTTCTGTGATTTAAGTTCTTGCACCCACAGAAGCCCCAGTTCTGATCCCAGTGTGTTTGGGAGATGTGCCCTTTATCTGAATCACTTCTTAGCTCCTTTGGCAGTGGGCTTGTCATGATGACTCATTTGAATTCAGATTCTCCCTCTAGCTCTTGTTTTCTCCTTGGAGCTGGCGTCTGCGGCAAGTTTAACCTGTCCAATTCTGCCTGCAGATTGATGACCATGGTAAGGCCATTGAGGAGATCACTGACCATGGGGAAGCTGGCCCATGTTGAGGTGGCGATGGACTGGTGTTCAAGATACGGGGCTAGGAGATTTCTTGAGGTCTCTGTTCTCAGCAGACTGGTGGAAAAAGATTGCATTTATTGTCTTATGTGCAGGGGCTGGAACTTTGTTTTGTCCCCCTGTCTAATCCCCATTTCACTCGGCTCATCTCTAGGGTAGTGGGAGGAATTACAGCTCCATCAGATACCCCCACCTCAGCCATCTCCTAAACCTGTGGTCCCAGCTGTGGCTCTCAGGAGAGTCGGAGGTCCTTCAAGCCTCCTCATCCTGATGCTATTCCCTTAACCCGTTCCACCTTGAGTTGCATAGCAGAGGAGTCCTTGAGGGGAATTGTAGGTGTGAGCCCGATAAGAAAGATCTCTCTGCTAAGCGAGACTCTGGGGATAACTCCTCTGAAAGAAGTTTTATTTCTCTTAAAAGCATTGTCCTTGCAGATGTGCAGAAGGTGTGTGAAGCCTTGACCCATGAGACTGCTTGCATAAATAAGATAAGCCGTATCCTGTATTTGGGTGTACTTGTAAAAACCGCTGAAAGTTCCTCTGAGAAACATGTCTCAATGCGGTGTCCTTGTGATTCTTAGAAAACCTGCTCCTCTTCTCCTTCCAGCCCCCCCCAGGGAGCCTTGCTTTATGGTTATCTGACATGTAACTATCTCTTGTGCTCGCTGAGTCACCAACCTCATTATGCAGGAAAGCACCCAAAATTTAGACGAAGACAGACAGGAGGAAGGGGAGGTGAACTATTAATTAGCCAATCATTTATTCAATGAAGCTTGTTGATGTACCAGTATATAACCCAATGTATTGCTGCAGCGGGGTCCCTGGATTGTAAGCTTGCTGTTAAGAGCTCTGGAAATAAACTTTCACTGATTTTTCAACCATTTGCCTTTTTGCTACTGATTCGCGTGGTCTTGTGACTGATACTCAAGGGGCAGAGTTGTCAAGGCCATGAAGGTTTTAAAGGTGATAAACAGCGCTTCAATTTGGTCCCAGGTGCAGACAGGCCAACAAGGCTTCTGGTTGGCCACTGGACATGTGATTGGTCCTGCCGATTTTTTAAAACCTTGGCAGCAGCTGGCACAGCACAAAGTTACTTGCTGTTTGACTGAAGGCAAGCTGTGGCAGCCATTTTGTGGCTGTGGCCATCACACTGTGGTCGATTCCGCATTTTGGGTTTATAGGCTAGGATTGAAGCTGCGTTAAGGCCTAAATTACTCCATACAACCACTGGGATCGGCGTGGTTTTGTACCAAGCTTTGCATTCCGTGTAGCGGTCCAATTTCCTACTCCAGTTGAGAACTACTACTTTTTCAAGGAATACGCTCAAACTCAGCTCGATTCCAGTAAAGTGCGGAATCTCTGGTGCCAGGAGTCCCCCATTCAGCCAATCACAGCTGAGTGTTTCAGGCATCCATACAGCTGGCCAATCAAAAAACACCACCTTTGTCCCTCCATTCCTGTGGCAGTTTTTTTAATAACATGTGTGGGGATAGACGGAACATGGCCGTAGGAACAAGTAATGCCAATCAGAACGGGATGCTACTCGAAGAGGCACAGGATGATTCCACCCTCCGAGCTCGGATCAAGCTGGTTGCAGTGGGGAACAACAATGGCTTCGACCTAGGTCAGTACCCTTCTCAGGGAACTGGGTCGAACCTATTTTACTCATGTGCGGAATCGCCCTGTGTCAGAATTCCAAAGGAGATCACAGGTTCAAAATGGTGGGTGACTAGAGATGCCACATGCCAGGTGGGGCCTGGGAATCTCCTGGAACTGCACCTCATCACCAGGCTACAGAGACCAGTCCCCCCTAGAGCAGGGGTCTGCAACCTGTGGCTCTCCATATGTTCATGGACTACAATTCCTGTCAGCCAGCAGGGCTAATTGACCATACTGGCAGGGGCTGATGGGATTTGTAGTCCACGAACATCTGGAGAGCCACAGGTTGCAGACCCCTGCCCTAGAGAAAATGGCTGTTTTGGAGGGTGGACTCTATGACGCGGTACCCACTGAAGTACCTGTCCTCCTCAGGTCTCCAGGAGTTTCCCAACCAGGAGCTGGAAATCCTACCCCCGTTTACTACCTGTCATTGGCCAGAGGAGACCTAGCAACCCTATAGGACCGTGGTGGCGAACCTTTGGCACTCTAGATGTTATGGCCATGTTATGGCCAATTGGCCATGCTGGCAGGGGCTGATGGGAATTGTAGTCCATAGCATCTGGAGTGCCAAAGGTTCGCCACCACTGCTATAGGAGATCCCTGCCCTGCAGTGTCTATTCACCATTGTTAGGGTTGCTAGATCTGTCCTGGCCACCAGTTGGACGGGGCAGAGGCGGAGCGCTCACAGGGACATGTGGGGCTATATGTCTCTGGGCGCCTGCCAGTTGGTCATATAGGGGTGGAGAATCACCTCCTATACATCTCCCCTCGGGCCCGCCCCACCAGGCTGCTCTGACCAGCAGCCCACAGCTGGCTTCTGCCGGCTAAGGTAAGTGCGCACGGGGCTGAGCACGTGTTGACCCAGGCACCATCCCCCGCCCCCACTACACCTCTGGGACAGAGCGAGGATAGTTGCTTGATTTTGACTGCGAAAGGTAAGCATGAGGAAAGGTGTGAGAGCTGTTTGACCCCTAGCCTTGCTACCGTGTAGGCAGTGGTGTATCTGCCACTCTTCTGGTCACGTGGGGGCGCAAAATCGGGCCCCCACGTGACCAGGAAGTCCTGCTGTCTTGTAACAGTTTTAGCGTGCCTGCGACCCGGACCGAGGCACACAAAAAAGCTGACGGTGGCAGCAGTAGAACTTCCTGCTGCCTCCAAGCGCCCTCAGCCCCCCACCCTGGACTCCCCTCCTCCCTTCCTGGTCCCATGCAGGCTCCTGGCTGGAAGCCCAGCCAGCAGGGGGGGAGTCTGTGAGGGGAAGTGGGCAAACCCTAGACCTTGCCCATGACCCATGGTGACATGGGCAGGGTCACAAGGGGCAGTGGGGGGTGGAGCTAGGGTGGTGGGGGGCAGAGCCTGGGGGGATGTCCTGGAGACAATTTGTCTCCGGGCGCCATTTACCCCTGGTACGCTTCTGCGTGTAGGTCAAGCTTAGCAGCACAACAAAACTATGCTTACTAGCTTTCAATGTAGGGTTGCCAATCTCCAGGAGGGGTGGTGGAGATCATCTCTAGGCAATAGACCTCAGTCCACAGATATCAGTTTATGTCGGAAGCCACCTTGCGCCTGCAAGGGGAAGGCTAGCATATAAATGAAGAAGAGTTCAGATTTGTACCCCGCTTTTCTCTACCTTGTGAGGCAGGTGGGGCTGAGGGAGTTTGGAGAGAACTGTGATTAGCCGAAGGTCACCCGGCAGGCTTCATGTGGAGGAGCAGGGGAAGCTAAACCTTGTTCATAAAATTAATGGAATACACTTAATCATAATGGCTGCATTGGGAGGGGGACTCTGTGGCCCTGTACCCTACTGAGGTTCCTCTCCTTTCCAGGCTCCATCCCCAAATATCCAGGAGATTCCCAAGTGGAACTGGTAACTCTGCTACAACTATAGGAACCAGCCCCTCTGCAACAGGAAGAATAGCCCGACTGCTGATTTTGCATTATTTGTGTTAGAAGAATTTCATGGGTTTCGGGATCTAAGCCGAAAGAGAACCATCCAGTGACTTATTCACCTCTTATAGAAGCCTCCCCTAAGACCAGTGGTTCTCAACCTTCCTAATGCCGCGACCCTTTAATACAGTTCCTCTTATAGAAGCCTCCCCTAAGACCAGTGGTTCTCAACCTTCCTAATGCCGCGACCCTTTAATACAGTTCCTCTTATAGAAACCTCCCCTAAGACCAGTGGTTCTCAACCTTCCTAATGCCGCGACCCTTTAATATAGTTCCCAACCATAAAATTATTTGTGTCTCGGTTCCTAAGACCATCGGAAATAATGTGTTTTCCGATGGTCTTAGGCGACCCACGAAAGGGTCGTTCGACCCCCAAAGGGGTCACAACCCACAGGTTGAGAACCACTGCCTAAGACAGTTGGAAGTTGTAACTTGTGAATCTTTTTGAGCAAGTTCATTTGTTGTTTCGCAATAGCCAGTGACCCAATTTCTTTTCTAAGGATCAGGAGCATAAAATCTGTTAATGATTGGAGTATCTTGTTTGTTCTTACAAAATCTGTGCTTTTTAAATACTTGACTGTTCAGTAAACCAAATCTTTTGTAGAAGAAGAAGAAGAGTTTGGATTTATATCCCCCCTTTCTCTCCTGCAGGAGACTCAAAGGGGGTTACAATCTCCTTGCCCTTCCCCCCTCACAACAAACTCCCTGTGAGGTAGGTGGGGCTGAGAGAGCTCCGAGAAGCTGTGACTAGCCCAAGGTCACCCAGCTGGCGTGTGTGGGAGTGTACAGGCTAATCTGAATTCCCCAGATAAGCCTCCACAGCTCAGGCGGCAGAGCTGGGAATCAAACCTGGTTCCTCCAGATTAGATACATGAGCTCTTAACCTCCTACGCCACTGCTGCTCCTGTAGATGATCAAATTGCAAACTCTTGTCATTGAAAAAGGGCTACCTTTATGTCCTCCCTTCTTGAATCATGATCCAGTGGTCAATATAGACAGGGGCTTTTCTGTGGTGGCATCTTGGCTCTGGCCCTCCCTCCACAAAGCTGCTCACCAAGCTTTGGATGCCAGTTAAGGACTTTTCCTTCTCTCATATTTGGATGGGGCCGCCCGTGTCACTTTCACGGTACCAAATTGCTCAGCAAACTTTGAAAAATAAGATATATTTGAAGCAACCAAATATGTACACATACAGGGAAGCAGAAAACTGCAATCAAACTTTGCATTAGATTAACAGCATCTTACTAATTTTTAAATAAGCAATGACATAATTCAAACAGCAGTAGTGGGAATGATCTAACTCCATTTGTTTGGTCCACCCTCTCAGTTTATTACATAAAGCCTGCTGTGTTTGTTCCTGTGCTTGCAGTTATATAATTTGTATTCCTGATTGGTCCTGCGTTGTTGTTTTTTAAAGGACAAAAACAATGTAGCATGATGTCATGGTTCAGCGTATCACCAACAGTCATGACTAGCAGCAGAGGTGGGGCAATCATGGAATGGGATGGTGTCCCATCGCACCTTTCTGAAGAGATGTTATCAGCCAGACGTGAGTCAGCAGTAACCACATGTCCTCTACTGAGGCTCTAGGAGTGCTTTCTGGTCGAGCACGCCCCTGCAGACACGTGTTGCGAAAGAACAAACAAAAAGGACTCCATGAAGATGTCATCTGCGGTTAAGAGCTGGTGAACTTCAATCTGGAGAAGCGGGTTTGATTCCCTGCTCCTCCACATGAGTGGTGGACTCTCATCTGGTGAACTGGATTTGTTTCCCCGCTCCTACACATGAAGCCTGCTGGGTGACCTTGGGCCAGTCAGAGTTCTCTCTGAACTCGCTCAGTCCCGCCTACCTTGCAAAGCGTCTGTTGTGGGGAGGGGAAGGGAAGACGATTGTAGGCTACTCTGAGACTCCTTTTAAGAAGAGAAAAGCAGGGTGTAAAAACCAGCTCTGTGCTAGTCTGTGGTAGAACCACTAAATTCAAGTCCCTCTAGAATTGCCAAGAACCACAATTGATTTCCAGACCATGGGAGTCAGTTTCCACTGGAGAAAAGGGTAGCTTGAGAAATCAAATTAGGGCTGGCAGCCTCCAGATGGATAAGACAAACACGAGAAAATTGGCGAAGCCCCACCTGCCAGCTGCTAACTATAATGAAGTTGTGCAAAAAAAGGCATCTGAGTTGTATTGTCAAAGGCTTTCATGGCCGGATTCAACTGGTTCTAGTGGGTCTTCCGGGCTGTGTGGCCGTGGTCTGGTGGAACTTGTTCCTAACGTCTGTCTGTGATACACCTCTGAAGATGCCAGCCACAGATGCAGGCGAAACGTTAGGAACAAGATCCACCAGACCACGGCCACACAGCCCGGAAAACCCACCAGAACTATCTGAATTGTATTTGTCTTATAAATTTCCTTTATGTCTTGAGTTTAATCATCCAGCTAAGGAAATAAAGTTTTTTTGTTATTAAGAAGACAGAAAGTTGTTTGTTCCTTAGGACAAATGTTCAACGAAGGCTTTTTCAAATGTAGGCGCAGTACATCCCCATGTTGAACTCCGTAGCCCCACAAGGGTTAAACTCCTCACTTGACCTTTCATGCTTTGTATAAATTAGTAACAGCTATAATCTTAGTATTTTCAAGATAAGAAAGGGAGCCCTAGCATACCCTCTCTGAGGAACCTGGGCGACAGAAGATTTACATCTCAAACTCACTGATTTCCAGATGAGGCACGTGGGACAGTGTACTAATTTGTCTATTACTAATTTTTTACTAATCCGACTACTAATTTTTTCTGTTAACAGAATATTATTATTTCTAGAAAGAAATTATATTTGGACTAAGAACATCTTTTGCTTTATTGAAACCCATTGGTAGGTAATTTGAGACCTTAAAAAATTGTGTTATTTCAGTGGAACTTGACTTGAATATTGTTACTAATATAAATTGTAATTGTTGTTCCAAGATAAAGTTTTTAACATCCTGAATTCAAGATACGGCGATAGAATTAGATTAGTGTCCACCATTCGCGTGGAGGAGTGGGAATCAAACCTGATTCTTCAGATGAAGAGTCCACCCTCCTCTTAACCACCCCACGAAGACCAACTCTGACGGCAATCACATTAATCACCACTATCTTTAAGAGTGTAATGTCAAAGTTAACCCAAATAAACTCAAAATCACACACGTTGCACTCTGGCTGTGTCCAGTCTTATATACCAGTGATGGCGAACCTTTTTGAGACCGAGTGCCCAAACTGCAACCCAAAACCCACTTATTTATTGCAAAGTGCCAACACAGCAATTTAACCTGAATACTGAGGTTTTAGTTTAGAAAAAACGGTTGGCTCCAAAGGCGTGCAGGTTACTCAGGGAGTAAGCTTGGTGGTAGTCGGTGGCTTTGCTTTGGAAGCAACCGTGCAACTCTTCCAACCGGGTGAATCCACTTCGACCCTAGGAGGGGTTTACTCAGAAGCAAGCCCCCATTGCCAGCAGCCGAGCTTACTCCCAGGTAAAGGATTGCGCTTCAGTTCTTCGCATGAAAATCAGTGGGGTTTAACAGTGCTTAACAGGGTTACCTACACTGCTTCCCCAAAACTAGGTCTTAGGTTTAATGCAAATAATCGAGCCCAGTGGCCCAGGCCAGCCTAGATGTGTAGGGGAGGGGGGCGACTCTGTTTGCGTGTGCCCACAGAGAGGGCTCCGAGTGCCACCTCTGGCACCCGTGCCATAGGTTCGCCACCACTGTTATATACTGATCTTACATATAATTAAACAACTTAACACTTCTATTTGTATTTACATTTCCTTATTTCTCTAACAAAGTTCTTAAAGATACAGCATAAGGCTTCCAACTCTTGTAACTAAACATGAATAATCACTTAGTCTATTCAATTCTTTGTTCAGAAACAAAGCTTCAGTTCCATATAATCCATAGTCCAATTCAGTAGGTTCCACATAAAAACGTCTCGTGCGTATAAAACGTTTTTCGTACGTCTTTCTCAGTATGCCAGTGTGTTCTAAAGACAAACGGAAGGCAGAGATGGGAACGGGCAACTCTTAACAGAGAGCCAATATACCCATTAGAAGCCTCAAAGAACTGTTGGAAGTGGATTGAACACACTGGCATATTGAGGAAGACGTACGAAAAACATGTTATACGCACGAGACGTTTTTATGTGGAACCTACTGAATTGGACTATGGACTATATGGAACTGAAGCTTTGCTTCTGAACAAAGAATTGAATGGACTAAGTGATTATTCATGTTTAGTTACAAGAGTTGGAAGCCTTATGCTGTATCTTTAAGAACTTTGTTAGAGAAATAAGGAAATGTAAATACAAATAGAAGTGTTAAGTTGTTTAGTTATATGTAAGATCAATAGATAAGACTGGACACAGCCAGAGTGCAACGTGTGTGATTTTGAGTTTATTTGGGCAATCACATTAAAACATATGCTAAGGGGTGAACATGTTTTGGATACTGCTGCAAATAGCTTTTGAGATCATGTTTCTAGTAATCTTTCAAACTGTTATAGGCTTCAGCAAGGGACAACATACGAAAGGATTCAGTAGAAATGCCAATTTCCTCAATTTCGTTTGTAATTAATGGGAGCCAGTTGGAAAATTTGGATTCTGTTATCATTAGATATAAATAGCTTGGAGGGTCCTGTTGAAAATGGACACATAACCAGTGGTGGGATCCAAAAATTTTAGTAACAGGTTCCTATGGTGGTAGGATTCAAACTCTGGCGTAGCACCAGTGGGGCTGGGCGGGGCACGACGGGGGCGTGGTCGTGCATTCCGGCGGCGGGGCATTCCTGGGCAGGGATGTGGCAAGGACGCAGCTGCTACGCCGGTCCGTGGGCGGGAAACGAATGCGCGCAGGCTGCCACGCACGCCGGTGCACCTCCTGCTAGACTGCTTCAAGTTCTGCGCGCTACTGCTGAGAGGAGGGGCGTAACTAAGGCAAAAATCACGTGGCAAAATCACCAACTAGTAACCCCCTCTCGGCACACACAAATAATGAGTAACCTACCTGCTGGATCTCACCTCTGCACATAACCAGGACCTAAAAGTTCTTAACCAGTCTTTTGTTTCTAAGGTTGATTGTCCAGTTTCTAAACACAATGCCGCATAGGGCACACCATTTGGCAGCCCCGTGATTTCGTGTAGAAATTTAGAGTGGACCGAATTTAAAGAGTAATTTACCGATTTAATCCAAGTAGGGGCCCCATATGGCAGTTGAGATTCTATTTTGGCATTTACAACTTTCAAAGCAGCCGGACGCAATTAAAACAAATCGCAAGCCAGCGTGTGGGGAGAAAGTGTTGAACTCACAGCGATCGGTTGCAGGAAATTTTGCTTGGCCGGGACGCTACGCGCAAGGAAACCCGGAGCAACCTGAGTCAGCTTGCACTATTTATGAGCGAGCGAGGGCTGCTGGAATGTGTAGCCCAAGCCCCACCCTGTTTATTTGAACTCGGGAAGGATTTGGGCCTCCGCACCACTACACAGGCTGCGTTTAAAATTAGATGAAGGACATCTGGGCTGGGATCTCAAGGGAGGCAGGAGTATTTTTAAACTTTGGACACTTGGACGTAGCGAGAAGGGGAAGTGCGGGAGCTCTGTTTTCGTGACATCTTAGAAAACCACAGGGGGGGACAAACTGCTTTCCACCAGCCCTTGTGCCTCTTGATTCGCCAAAGCTGCTGACAAACACAGCACGTGGACCGCGTTGCAGTGGCGAAGGCGCAATTGCGGTACTCAGCAATTTGTAGAGCCTCCTGTGCCGTTCTGGCCCTGCAAATTTCCCACCTGCTACCAAGAGACTGGTTAAGAACTAAGTCAGTTAAGTCATGTTAGCCAGTGGCTGCAATAATACGTTCAGCCCCATTCTAAACTAGGCCTTATCTCTGAGATTTGTGGGAAGGTTTACGTGGCATTCTTGTTGGGACCCTCGGTGAGATCAAGGTATTTTGTCAGCCATACTATTGCAACATTGGAAGAGACCACACGGGGCATCCAGACCAACGTCCTGAAATGCAGGAAGACACAATCAGCGCACCCTTGACAGATGGCCATCCAGCCTCTACTTAAAAACCTCCAAAGAAGGAGATTTGAGGCAGCATATTCCTGTGTCAAACAGCCATTACTCATAGAATCGTAGAGTTGGAAGAGACCCCAAAGGCCATCAAATCCAACCCCCTGCAATGCAGGAACACACAATCAAAGCACTCCTGACAGATGGCCATCCAGCCTCTCTTTAAAAACCTCCAAAGACGGAGACTCCACCACACTCCGAGGTAGTGAATTCCACTGTCAAACAGCCCTTACCGCCAGGAAGTTTTTCTTGATGTTTAGGTGGAATCTCTTTTCCTTCACCTTGAACCCGTTACTCCTGGTTCTAGTCTCTGGAGCAGCAGAAAACAACCTCACCAAGATGACATCCCTTCAAATATCTAAACATGGCTATCATGTCACCTCTTAACCTTCTCTTAAGTAGACATACCCAGTTGCCTAAGTCTCTCCTCATAGAGCATGGATTCCAGACCTTTTACCATTTTGGTTGCCCTCCCCTGGACCCGTTCCAGCTTGTCAATATCCTTCATGAACTGGGTTTGATTCCCTCTTCTCCACTTGAGAGGCAGACTCATATCTGGTGAATCAGATGTGTTTCCACACTCCTACATTCCTGCTGGGTGATCTTTTGTCTATTTTGCATAATCAGCCTTGACGTTAATCGCATATTACACTGTGCAGAAATAGATGTTTAGAAAGCCAAGCATATCAAGTAGGTTTCCACCAGTAAAGCAGGAGTGCAACGTAAACCGTACAGATGTTACTTTTCATGACATTATATAAACCTGCATAAGGATTCAAGTCCTAAGATTAATTTGATTCTTCTACTTTTATTGCTGCAGCCTTGATTTCCACCAGCCCTCTCCAACTGGGTCTTAAGAAAAGTAGTGTATGAATAAAAGACAGCCTATCGGCAAACTAATTTCTCCCTTCTATAGTCAGGAAGCACAACGTTTGTTTTTTATTGGAATACCAATTGTCATGAAATCCTCCGCTAAAAACACTTCTTGCTCGTCCAGCACCAGCTCCGCTTGTCTCTTCAGTTCCGTAACATCCATATCACCTTCGCCAACCTGACTGGCCGGCTTGTACCTCTGGCTGAAGTGAGTCAGAGCCAGTTTCTTCACCTGACACAGCTTTGCAAACTCGGCCGCCATTTTGGGAGTGCTGTGGCCATGCTCTATGGCTTTGGCCGCTTGCGTGTCATCCAGCGTGGCTTCGTGAACCAACAGATCAGCTTCGTGACAAAGCCTCACGGCTGCGTCTCCAACGATGCCAGAACAATCGCCGAAGATACAGATTTTTCGTCCTGGAAGAGGGTCTTCTAAGACGTCTAAGGGAGACACGGTAGTCCCATTTTCCAGGACAACAGTCACACCGTCCTTCAGTTTACCGTATAAGGGGCCGGGTGGAACTCCTGGAAATTGAGCACAGGTTCAAGTTAACTTTCAGCATAATTCTGACTATACCTACGAATATTATAAATTTGGATTGGCTCTTAAGGCATTCACAAGTGGAACCATATATTTTATTTATTTTGTATTATTAGGTTTATGTACGATCCCTCACAATACAGGAAAGGTTTGTCAGATGCACGTTTCTTTCCCTGCAAAGATCACCTTCATGAGAACATGAACATATAAAGCTGAGAGCCAGCGTGGTGTAGTGGTTAAGAGCAGGTGGATTCTAATCTGGAGAACTGGATTTGATTCCCCATTCCTCTCATTTTTTAAAAAAATAAATTTTATTAGATTAAATAGAAAAAAATACATAGATCCCACATACAATCCTGTACAAAACATAAATCATTCCCCATTCCTCTAACCTGAGTGGCGGAGGCTTATCTGGTGAACCAGATGTGTTTCCGCATTCCTACATTCTGCTGGGTGACCTTGGGCTAGTCCTCTCTGAACTCTCTCAGCTCGACCTCCCTCAGAAGCTGTCTGATGTGGGGAGAGGACGGGAAAGGAGCTTGTAAACCACCTTGAGTCTCCTTACAGGAGAAAGGTAGGATATAAATCCAAACTCCTCCTTCTACTGAGTCAGACTACTGGTCTATCAAGGTCAGTATTGTCTGCCCAGACTGGCAGCAGATCTCCCAGGTATCAGATTGAAGTTTTTCACAACACTTAGGCTCATTCCGCACATGCAGAATAATGCACTTTCAAACTGCTTTCAGTGCTCTTTGAAGCTGTGCGGAATGGCAAAATCCACTTGCAAACAGTTGTGAAAGTGGTTTGAAAATGCATTATTTTGCGTGTGTGGAAGGGGCCTTAGTATCTGGTCATTTCAAATGGAGATGTGAGGAGTTGAACTGGGGAACTTCTGAGTGCCATGCAGATGCTCTGCCGTTGAGCTACGGGTCCCTCATATGCACTGTCTTGCTGAACCAGACCAATAGTGCATCTAGTCCAGTGGTTCCCAACCTGGGGGTCGCGACCCCTTTGGGGGTCGAACGACCCTTTCACAGGGTTGCCTAAGACCATCAGAAAATGGTCTTTTTATGTTTTATATATACCAATTTTATGGTTGGGGGTCACCACAACATGAGGAACTGTATTAAAGGGTTGCGGCATTAGGAAGGTTGAGAACCACTGATCTAGTCCAGCATCTCATTTCACATGGTGGTCCACCAGATGCCTGTGGGAGACCTATAAGTTTTGGAGTTGCCCAGCCACTGAAACAGCCGAAAAGAAAGGACTTGGGGAAACAGAGACAAGGAAAGAAACAGAACAGATGGATGTTATCCACAAAATAGAATTTGTTACTTATATCTGGTAAACTGACCAGGACCTGACCTGGATGGCCCAGGCTAGCCTGGTCTCAGATGATAAGCAGGGTTAGATCTGGCTAGTACGTGGTTGGAAGACTACTGAGTAAGTCCAGGGCTGCTATGCAGAGCCAGGCAATGGCAAATGACCTCTGAACATCTCTCGCCTTATAGACTCTGTAGGGTAGTAACTTGGTGGAGCCGGCATGGTTTAGTGCAGTGATGGCGAACCTTTTTGAGACCGAGTGCCCAAACTGCAACCCAAAACCCACTTATTTAAATCAAAGTGCCAACATGGCAATTTAACCTGAATACTGAGGTTTTAGAAAAAATGGTTGGCTCTGAGGCATGCATTACTGGGGAATAAGCTTGGTGGTAGTTGTTGGCTTTGTTTTGAAGCAACCATGCAACTCTTCCAACGGGTAAATCAGACCCTAGGAGAGTTTACTCAGAAGCAAGCCCCATTGCCAACAACCAAGCTTATTCCCAGATAACGGATCACGCTTTAGTTCTTTGCATGAAAATCAGTGGGGCTTAACAGGGTTACCTACACTGCTTCCCCAAAACTAGGTCTTAGGTTTAATGCTAATAATCAAGCCCAGCAGCCCAGGCCAGCCTAGATGTGGGGTGGGGGGAGATTTTCCCCCCACATGATGAACTCTGTGCGTGCCCACAGAGAGAGCTCTGAGTGTCACCTCTGGCACCCGTGCCATAGGTTCGCCATCACTGGTTTAGTGGTTAAGAGCAAATCTGGAGAATTGGGTTCGATTCCCCACTCCTCCACTTGAGCGGCGGACTCGTCCCTGGTGAACTGGATTTGTTTCCCTGCTCCTACACATGAAGCCAGCTGGGTGACCTTGGGCTAGTCACAGTCTTTTCAAGAACTCTCTCAGCCCCACCAACCTCACAAGGTGCCTGTTGTGGGGAGAGGAAGGGAAAGGAGTTTGTAAACCACCTTGAGACTCCTTGCAGGAGCAAAAGGGAGGATATAAATCCAAACTCCTCCTCCTCCACCACCACTTCCTAACTAACAAAAATGCACAGCACAGGTTTGAAAGTCTCTCGTGCCGTTTGAACACAGGCAACATCTCAAGTCAAAGGAAGGACCTGCTTCTTCAAAATGGCTTTGAAAAAGAGACACCGCTCTTATCCCGTACATGCCTGAGCTCATGTTTTCAGATCGGATCACAGCCGTTCACTGATATCATCAAAGGCTTTCAACGGAGAGAACCTGTGCCAAACCTGTAAACATCAAGACAGCCAGGAAGCGCACAAGCATCTTAAAGATTTAGTGGTTTATTGCGGCAGGAGGTTTTGTAGCCTTTGGCTGACTTCATGGCATGAAGTGGGCCAGCGATTAGGTAAATCAATCAAGAAATCAATTCGCCCCGAAGGGACCACAGCAAGTTCTCTTCCTTTGCCCAACAAAAGTACGTCATGTGCCCGGAAAATTATTAGTCATTCATCCAATCAGCAGGTAAAGTGTGACATCAGTACTCGATGACATCAGCTGAGGTGCCCCAGGGGTTCTACAGTGAAATCCAAAACTAATTAGATCCTTTTAACGGCTGCCGGAAGTCAGTGGGGTTGAAGGTTGTAACTGTGTTTAAGGTTGCATTGTTAGGGCGACAGAAGCAAAATGGCCTGCGCAGCAGCAGCAGCAGAGGAGTTGTTGTTGTTTGGTTTTATACCCCACCTTTCTCTCCTGTAAGGAGACTCAGGGTGGCTTACAAACCCCTTTCCCTTACTCTCCGCACCTTGTGAGGTAGGTGGGGCTGAGAGAGTTCTGAGAGAACTGTGACTAGCCCAAGGTCACCCAGCAGGCTTCATGTGGAGGAGTAGGAAAAGACATCTAGTTCATCAGATAAGCCTCTGTCACTCAGGAGGAGGAGTGGGGAATCAAACCCGGTTCTCCAGATTAGAATCCCCCTTCTCTTAACCACTATGGCCTAAACAGAATATTTTGTATAGAATGTATGACTCCAGGACCTTTCTTACAAGACTCAAGTGAGCAGATTCATTACCGAGTTCTTTCAGCTTCTGCACGTTTAGTTTTCCAGGCCGCCTCTTCTCTTCCACGACGAAACCAAAGGAAGGTATTCGGTGAAAGAGCTTGAACGCCTTTATCACAAACTGCTCGTTGTCCACCAAAACGTAAGAGTCTGCGACAGGGTCCAAGCGAATAGCGGTCCCTTGCACTTCTTCCAAGGAGACATCGTCTCTGTCCACAAAAGACACCTCTTTCTGCTCTTCCATGGGACACTGATCTCTTGTAGGCACCAGTTCGTGAACAACATAAGGGAAGACGAGTTGGGAGTGGGAGAGGTCCATAATTCTCCGGAGGAAGCTCCTTAGTCCCAGCGGTCCATAAATATTAACCGGTTGCTTGTTTGTGGTGGAACTACTCTGGAGGCTGATGGTACAGAGAAGCCCAGGAAGGCCGAAGAAGTGGTCTCCATGAAGGTGAGTAATGAAGATCTTGGTAATTCGACCTGATAAACAGAAATAAAAGCACTGGAGCCAAAGGAATGCAAAATACATCATGAAAACGCAACCTCACATACGACAAGAACCCACAGATTTTTGCCCATGATCTTCTCTCTCATCTCACCTTTGCTCACCAATTTCTCGTGAATTATTGATGTCAGGGGTGCCCAATTCTGGCACTTCACATGTCCCATCAGCCCCAATTGGCCATGCCAGCAGGGGTTGATGGGAATTGTAGTCCATGAATATCTGAAGTGCCAGAGTTGGACACCCCTGATGTATGTCTTTCGAAAACACTGTGCCATTCCAAGCCATTGAACTGGCTGTTGTGGGTTTTCCGGGCTGCGTGGCCACAGTCCAGTAGTTTTTGCTCCTAACATTTCGTCCACATCTATGGCTAGCCTATTCAGAGGCATGTCACGGTAAAATGTGTTTCTCTCTGTGGCACACAAATAGCTCCATACTGCGCCACGGGGATAGACTCATCTCACGGTGACATGACACTGAAGATGCCCACCATAGATGTGGGCGAAACGTTAGGAGCAAAAACTACCAGACAGTCAAACAGATGACAGCCGCACAGTCCGGAAAACCCACAACAGCCAGTTGATTCCAGCCGTGAAAGCTTTCAACAACAGTGTTCAACCCTTCTGGACTCGCTGGTTTCAGTCAAATCAATAGGATTAATCTTGCTTTGGTACAGCAAGCATACAAAAAAAAATTCTCTATAGAAAGCTTATCCCCCCCCCCCCATCTTGTGGGTCTCTAAGAAGCAACTGGTCTTGAATCTGGCAGCTTACATTAAAGCTGGTGGACTTGCTTCATCATGTCTCTGAGAGTTCCCCAAGACCCATTTCTCTACCAACGTCCATCCATGCTTTCTTTCACAAACTCCTGTTCAGAAACCACTCCCTTCAAGAGCAAGAGGTGTCTTTGGAAAACAAGAACAGAACAAAGCCCCCGCTCACCTGCCTTCAGGTGGCTTCTCATGAACTGAGTTTGAGTTCCTTCACCGCAGTCAAACAGCCAGCATTCTCCCTCGAAGCGGATGACCGTTGCTGAGGCCCCTCGGGTTGGAGAAGGATAGGCAGCGCCCGTCCCCAGAAAAGTTACATCCATTGCCATGGTGACAGAAATCAGTGTATCACCTGCGGGGGGATAGCAACCTGGGTAAATCAAAGCAGCATCCACGCATCCCTGTGAGTTACATGACAGCATTCTTTCACAACTGGATTTTCCTCTGTGGGCCAAACACTCCCGTTGCAAAAGAATGAAGTGGTACAGTGATCATACACTACGCAAAAATGCACAGATGCGATCGGAGACTTACACTTCCTTTACCCTGAAGTGTCAAACAAAGCTCTAGCAGGCTATCTGATATTAAAATATAACAGCAAGATGGACTGCCTAACTGTGATGGAATTGTACTGTAAATCTAGCAGCATCACACATACATGTTAAAAGGGTCTTTGATCGCCAGATGGGAAAACCAAAAGGCCATGGAAATGTACCCAGGACAGGAAGATGCCCAAATAAGGCACTTCAAAGGCTTTGGGTAACCGCATGGCAAGGAGGGAAGTTTTCTTGGAGACTAAGAACAAAGATCAAGGTGATTCTACCATGGGCTAAGGCTAAGCTAAGAGAAGCATCTCTTGGGCAAGAGGTCCCAACAGAACCTAAGAATGTATTCAACTGAGAAATCTCTGCAACTGCATTTATGTTTCATTTCTTTCATTTCTGTTTTTCAATAAATCTTTGAGAACTCAGCTGGCCTGGAGTCATTGGAAAGAAAAGAACCCGTGATTGGGGTGAGATAAGTGTGGCTCTCCCAAGCTTGATCTCAGCCTCAATCATCATACTAACTGAAGAGTGTGGTGTAGTGGTTAGGAGCGGCGGACTCTAATCTGGTTTGATTCCCCCACTCCTCCACATGAGTGGTGGACACTTCCCTGGCGAATTGGGTTTGTTTCCCTGCTCCTCCCTATGAAGACTGCTGGGTGACCTTGGACGGGTCACAGTTTTCTCAGAACTCTCTCAGTCCCACCTACCTTACAAAGTGTCTGCTGTAGGGAGGGGAAGGTGATTGTAAGCTACTCTGAGACTCCGAAGAAGAAGAAGAAGAAGAAGAAGAAGAAGAAGAAGAAGAAGAAGGAGGAGGAGGAGGAGGAGGAGGAGGAGGAGTTTGGATTTATATCCCCCCTTTCTCTCCTGCAGGAGACTCAAAGGGGGTTACAATCTCCTTGCCCTTCCCCCTCACAACAAACACCCTGTGAGGTGGGTGGGGCTGAGAGAGCTCCGAGAAGCTGTGACTAGCCCAAGGTCACCCAGCTGGTGTGTGGGGGAGAGCACAGGCTAATCTGAATTCCCCAGATAAGCCTCCATAGCTCAGGCAGCAGAGCTGGGAATCAAACCCGGTTCCTTCAGATTAGATACACGAGCTCTTAACCTCCTACGCCACTGCTGCTCTGGGGGTGCTGAGTGTAGGATCTACCCAGAAAAGATATAAAAACCAATTGTTCTTCTGCCTATCCTGTCTCATGAGAGCCAGCATGGTATAATGTTTAAGTTGTAAGACTAGGATCTCAGAGAACACTTGGAGTTCGAGATCCCCACTTCTCCATGGATACATGGATGCCACTTTAGACAGGTGTGACATTCCCTCAGCTCTGATCCCAGCTAGTATTTGGATGGGAGATCTCCAAGGAATACCAGGGGCGTGACACAGAGGCAGGCAACGGCAAAGTAACTCTGAACCTCTCTTGTCTTGGAAAACCCTCTGGGGTCCCCATAAGACACCTGTGACTTGATTGGGAAAAATTGTCTCATGTTGGGACTTTTCTATAATTAAACTATGTAAATTCTACCTTGCCTGTCTATCCATAGTTAGAGCGGCCTTCATCTACTCGCAATGGACCAATCACTTTTTGGCTCTTGTTCTCCGCTAGATTTTCCTACTAACATTTTGATCTGGACAATCCACAATACTCTGATTTCCCCCTCCCTCCGCTTGAAGAATAGGGTGGTTTTCTCTGGTTTCATCCCCTGCGTACATTTCAGAGGGTGACTTGCTTTGGTCTCTCGTCGAAAGCCTAGATTCCAGCCCAGTGGAATTTTAAAGGCCAACCAATCGTTGTGGTTTTTATTATGATTATTATTAACTAGATTTAATTGCCGTTTCCTCCTCTTTCGGGCTCGGGGGGGGGGGGGGCGTTCAACAACATACCTACAATATAATAACAACAGTAATATCATGACATCATTAAACCCAAAAATACATCAATAAAACCCGGAAATGCAAACAATACAACAATCCAGGTGGCTCTTAATAATTCTACGGAACAATAAAAACCTACCACACCATGGGGGAAAGATGGAGAAGGCCTAGAAGGTAACTATATTTTGGGGAGTATGAGCTTTCAAGAGTCAAAATATCTGTCCAAGGTTCCTGCTTCACCCCTCCAAAACCCATTACCTCCCCCAGACCCCAATTTTACTGGTCTTGAAGGTGCTACTGGACTATGTCACCTACATCCTTAAGGCTTTTTGGATTGTGCCATTTCAGGCTGAAGTGGTTTCCTTGCACATCTAAATGCTCTCCTCTGGGGAGCAAAAATCATCCTCGCATGTAGAAAAGAAGACTTTCAGGAATGGCATTTGAGCAGCTCTCCTCTAGGGAAGCAAAAATCATCCTCGCATGTAGAGAAGCAGACTTTCAGGAATGACATTTGAGCAGCTCTCCTCTAGAGAAGCAAAAATTATCCCCGCATGCAGAAAAGCAAACTTTCAGCAATGGCATTTGAGCAGCTCTCCTCTAGGGAAGCAAAAATCATCCCCGCATGTAGAAAAGCAGACTTTCAGGAATGGCATTTGAGCAGCTCTCCTCTAGGGAAGCAAAAATCATCCCCGCATGTAGAAAAGCAGACTTTCAGGAATGGCATTTGAGCAGCTCTCCTCTAGGGAAGCAAAAATCATCCTCGCATGTAGAAAAGCAGACTTTCAGGAATGACATTTGAGCTCTCCTCTAGAGAAGCAAAAATTATCCCCGCATGCAGAAAAGCAAACTTTCAGCAATGGCATTTGAGCAGCTCTCCTCTAGGGAAGCAAAAATCATCCTCGCATGTAGAAGAAACGGGCTCAGAATGACATTTACAGCTCTCCTCTAGGGAAGCAAAAATCATCCCCGCATGTAGAAAAGCAGACTTTCAGGAATGGCATTTGAGCAGCTCTCCTCTAGGGAAGCAAAAATCATCCTCGCATGTAGAAAAGGAGACTTTCAGGAATGACATTTGAGCAGCTCTCTAGGGAAGCAAAAATCATCCTCGCATGTAGAAAAGCAGACTTTCAGGAATGACATTTGAGCAGCTCTCCTCTAGGGAAGCAAAAATCATCCTCGCATGTAGAAAAGCAGACTTTCAGGAATGACATTTGAGCAGCTCTCCTCTAGGGAAGCAAAAATCATCCCCGCATGTAGAAAAGCAGACTTTCAGGAATGACATTTGAGCAGCTCTCCTCTAGGGAAGCAAAAATCATCCGCGTGAAGGGAGCTTTCAGAATGACATTTGAGAGCAGCTCTCTGGGGAAGTAAAATCATCCGCCCCAACAGACTTTCAGGAATGACATTTGAGCAGCTCTCCTCTAGGGAAGCAAAAATCATCCCCGCATGTAGAAAAGCAGACTTTCAGGAATGACATTTGAGCAGCTCTCCTCTAGGGAAGCAAAAAATCATCCTCGCATGTAGAAAAGCAGACTTTCAGGAATGACATTTGAGCAGCTCTCTCTCTCTCCTCTAGAGAGTAAAATCATCCCATGCTTAGAAAAGCCCGAAGACTTTCAAGAGCATTTTGTTGCTCTCCTCTAGGGGAGGCAAAAATCATCACCGCATGTGAAACGAACTTTTCAGGGAATGACGATGAGCAATATAGCATCTCTCTCCTCTAGGGAAGCAAAAATCATCCTCGCATGTAGAAAAGCAGACTTTCAGGAATGACATTTGAGCAGCTCTCCTCTAGGGAAGCAAAAATCATCCCCGCATGTAGAAAAGCAGACTTTCAGGAATGACATTTGAGCAGCTCTCCTAAGGGGAAGTAAAATCATCTCACATGTAGAAAAGCAGACTTTCAGGAATGACATTTGAGCATCTCTCTCCTCTAGGAAATCATCTGCAAAAGCCTTGTGAAGACTTTCAGGAATGACATTTGACAGCAGCTCTCTAGGAAACATCATCCATATTAATGAACTCTCAGGAATGACATTTGAGCAGCTCTCCTCTAGGGAAGCAAAAATCATCCCCGCGTGTAGAAAAGCAGACTTTCAGGAATGGCATTTGAGCAGCTCTCCTCTAGGGAAGCAAAAATCATCCTCGCATGTAGAAAAGCAGACTTTCAGGAATGACATTTCAGGAAGCTAAAATCATCCCCGCATGTAGAAAAGCAGACTTTCAGGAATGACATTTGCGCAACCCAACTTTCTCTTTGCTAGATTCAGGTGAGCAGCCGTGTTGGTCTGGAGCAGAAGCCAAAAAGGCCAAGTTTTATTTTTGGCCCAAGCGCTCTCGTGCGTCCACATCAGTGTATCTGCAGAAGCATGCCTTCACACGGAAGCTTATGCCAAGAATAAACCTTCAAGCTGCCACAGGACTCAACACTTTTTTCCCCTTTCCCTTTGCTCGGTCGTTTTGCAAGGTTTCCCCTCTCCCTCCTCCGTGCAAACTGCTCTTCCGGGCTAGTCTGCAGCGATCCAGTCTTTGCAAAACTCGATCGGATCCCATAATTTTACGGAGCACATCAATGCTCATCCCGTTCCCTTTCCTGCACCCCGCGAGCGTCTTCCTACCGTCATATCCCGACTGCCCAAAACTGCCGGTTTGTTGCCTGTGGTTTAGATGCTCCGGCTCAAGATGTTCTGCTTGGCGGTGCAGAAGTGGAGGAGGGCGGGCGAACTCTCCTTTTGCAAGCTCGGAAAAGCCCCCCTCTTTGCCTCTTTGCTTTTGCACGCCCAGGAAGTTGGTGGCAGCGTTGAAACCCGACAGTGAAGAGGTTCCGGGGTTCAGGAGGAGGAGCGAGCGAGCCTTTACAAGTCTCCCATTTCATTTGGCTGCTATGCAGAGCTCGTCCTGTTCAGACGTGAGAGGGAAGGCGTGTGCAACCCGGGGACGGGGCACGTTTATTTTTAAATAGATATGCATTGCATAATTCTCGTGCAATATTCACACACACACACACCCGAAAAGCTTCACGTGCGCTGAAAAATGCGCATTTGTTCAGGGACCTGCTGGTCCTCACTTTCAATGGCACACTATAGGACCAGGTTGTAACCTCTAGTCAGAGGTGGGATCCAGCAGGTTCTCACCAGTTCCCGAGAGTGGGTTACTAATTATTTGTGTGTGCCGAGAGGGGGTTACTAATTGGGTCTGCTTTTCCATTAGAAATTCCATTAGGTCCAAAAACCATAAAGTCCTGTTGTTTCCTATGTGGCTGGTTAGCAAAGGTAGAAAACGGGATCATTCTCCCTGTTGGGCTGTTTTAAAAATCATGTTTTAGAAATATGGTAAAGTTCCTTGTTTAAGGAAAGTCTCCTTCTTTTGATTGCTAGAAACAAAATGAAGTATTTGAAAGTATTAAGTATTTGACAGGCAGTCAATTAGAGGAGAAGTAGTTGTTTCTGTTGGCAGTAGATGATAGGACTTGCTATAATGAGTTTAAATTATGGACAGAAAGATACCAGCTGGAAATTAGGAACTTTTTTTTTACAGTAACAGAGAAATTATTAATGCCCCGCCCCCGGAATGCCCGGCCACGCCCCTGTCATGCCCCACCCAGCCCCATTGGCTGTTTGAATACTACCATGGGAACCTGTTACTAAAATTTTTGGATCCCACCATTGCCTCTAGTCTGTAATACAGGGGAAAAAAATCTGGACTGCTGTGCAGATCTGTTGTCTCTCCATTCCTGTTAATCTCCCCCCCCCCCCTGCGATCCAAATGTGAAGGGGAGGGGGGAGGATGCTACCCAGTTTTTACTATGGCAGAATTCTGAATGTGCTGTTTCTTACAAACAGGTGTGCATAAGCGCAGGGTGTGTGCATGCATTCACTGTTAACATGTGAACAGGGCCATCGCCTCTTGCTTTCCTCCCAATTATGACTGTATGACTATAGCCTGTGCTGACATTTCATTTTATTTTATGATTTTACATTTTATGTTTTTATTACTATTGATTGTTTCCTGATTGCTTACTAGACCTATATGACAATCATTAAGTGCTGTACCTTATGATTCTTGACAAATGTATTTTCTTTTATGTACACTGAGAGCATATGCACCGGAGACAAATTCCTTGTGTGTCCAATCACACTTGGCCAATAAAGATTCTATTCTATTCTATTCTATTCTTTCATGTTTAGCTTCGTTGAGCAAGAGAATAATGGGCAGGGTGTTGGGTTAAGCTTGGAGAGATGCAAACCCTGGCTAGCCATGAAATCTCACTAAGATGATCGGAGCCAATCACTGGTTCAGTCCTGTTAACTCAAAAGCTTGCATGCCGGTCTATGTCATTGCTTTGGTTCTGATAATGGTCCTGATTACTATTAATACATGGATTGCGTTCTTGATATTTTGGATATTAATCTGGGACCAACAGGGCTATAAACAACAGCTCAAGACTGCCTCTAGTGGTCGTTAGCTGCAAGGAAGACGTCCTACCTGCGCTCTCAGCATCCCTCCCAATTTGAAAGTCCAAAATTATTTTTGAAATCGGTGCCTGGCCTTCAGGTGTCGCCGTTTCAGGGCCACTGTTACCACGTCCCTGTAGCACTTGACACGGGATCTGCATTTCTTGCCCTGTGTCACATCTGTGGTCCCATGAACCAGGCCTGCTGTATGTGTGTGTGTGTGTGTGTGAATAGACTACTTATGTATTTGCCAGACCGGGTGTGCGTGCACGGAGGTGAGACATGAAGTAATATCCAGGCTGGATAATAAAGCAAGCAGGCCCCAGGTGATGTGCCTTGTTTCTAGACCAGTGATTCCCAACCAGGGTTCCATGGTACCCTGGGGTGCCATGAGCATGTCCCAGGGGTACCATGACAATGCTACCGCCCACCCACCCCCCTGGAATCAAATGGATTTTGAAGGGGGGGATTGGAAGCCTCATGGGCTCCCTTTAAACAACATTGAAAAACAGCATTGTTTTATTTGCCTAAATTCGGCATGGATTTGGGGGGGGGGTAGATTTAAAGGGAGCGCTCCCTTTAAATTCCCCCAATCCACGCCAAATTTAGGCAATCAAACAGCGCGGCTGTCAACGCTACTTCCCCTTCCCTCCCCCTGCTTGCCACTCCCCTCACCTACAGGCCAAAAACAGGAAAAAAACCCTTAAAATGCAAAAAAAAAAAATCAAACGAACCTCAAGGGTACCCTGAGATATGAAGAGCGAGGTCAAGGGTACCGCAACATAGAAAAGGTTGGGAAACACTGGTGTAGACCAAATCCGACGGCTTGAGTAGGTATCCATAGCAACCCTACATGCAACTGGAAGGAAGTTCAGGGGTAGGGACATGGGGGCAACTGTGATGTGAGACTTAGGGAGCTGGGTATGTTTAGTTTGGTGAAGAGACGGTTAAGAGGTGACATGATAACCTTGTTTAGATAATTGAAGGGATACCATGTTGGTGAGGGAGCAAGCTTGTTTTCTGCTGTCCAAACACTAGGACATGTAGTAATGGATTCCAACTAGGAGAAAAGAGATTCCACCTGAACATTAGGAAGAACTTCCTGACCATCAGGGCTGTTTGACAGTGGAATTCACTGCCTCGGAGAGTGGTGGAGTCCCCTCCTTTGGAGGTTTTTAAACAGAGGCTGGATGAACATATGTCGGGAGTGCTTTGATTGTGTGTTTCTGCATGGCAGGGGGTTGGATTTGAGGGCCCTTGGGGTCTCTTGCAACTCTGACCCTATGAAACCGCATCAGTGAATGAGTAGGTCAGGAAGGGGACTCTTTTAAAGAGGAGAAAGACTTGCCTGTGACAAAAAACACCCCCCGCAATCCAGGCTAAAGGAAAGGCTTTTACTATGAAAATAGAAGGCCATAACACATTTCAATACAATTACAATATTACAAAAGGAGAAAAATGAAGCTGAAAATCTTTTAACCATAGTGTTGCTTTTAAGCCACCCAGGGGATGTTTTGGAATAAACTTGTATTCTGCAGGGGAGTGGGTGGGTACCCCAGAAAAAAATACATCCTGAACAGGTGCACAACGTCAGAATTGTTACAACACAGGCATCTTCAAACTGGGGTGCTGTGTGGTTTCCGGGCTGTATGGCCATGTTCTAGCAGCATTCTCTCCTGACATTTCGCCTGCATCTGTGGCTGGCATCTTCAGAGGATCTGAAGATCATCATCAGAGCATCATCAGATCCTCTGAAGATGCCAGCCACAGATGCAGGCGAAACGTCAGGAGGGAATGCTGCCATACAGCACGGAAACCACACAGCACCCCAGTGATTCCGGCCGTGAAAGCCTTCGACAATACATCTTCAAACTGTTCTCCACAGCATATTATACAACATTCAAAACAAATCACACGAAATGTCTTGTCATTGACTTCTGGGTTCATGCTCCTTGACCCCCAGGGTGACTTTCTGACTCACCACAAATAGCCAAGCTTTATTCTTTGGTGGCTCTCACGGGAGAATAGAAAGGCTGTCCCTGATGTTTCTCCTTTTCAGGAAGGGTACCTTTTCCTTCTACACATTGTTCCAGTTTCAGGGACGATTCACAGAACCGCACACACGCAAGAAAGGCCCAGGTTGACTTAATACAGAATCAGCCAGGGCTGAGTGAAGAGTAACCTGTGAAGCAATCCACGTTGAATTCAGCCTGGATGGGAACACCGAACTGGAAGCCACAAACCGTGAACGAAAAAACAATCGGTGTAATGAGTCATACCTCCTGTCCCGCATCCCCTTAAAAGCTGCTCCTGAACTTTTGGAAACCCTCCAAAACAGAGCAAGAGGCAGCCGAAAGAAAACGGGCAGAAGTCATCATCCTGCATCTTCAAGTGAGTTCTTTTGTAAATGAAAGTGTGTGCTTGGACCAGATGTTCATCTGTTCCCTCTTGCTGTGCGCTCCACACCACCTCTAACTCTGAGAGCCGCCAGACCCTCATAATAGTAGGGTGAGATGACATCCTTAGATGCCACAGCAGCTAGGGGTCTGCAACCTGCGGCTCTCCAGATGTTCATGAACCAATTAGCCATGCTGGCAGGGGCTGATGGGAATTGTAGTTCATGAACATCTGGAGAGCTGCAGGTTGCAGACCCCTGCAGAATGGACTCAGCCAGTTGTGAGAACAGGTCTGCTGCCCCTCATAGTTTGAAGACAAGAGGAAGCCTGCCCCACGTTTTTGGTTTTTTACCCAACGAGGTAAAATTTTCATCCCAAAATTCCAAGCTTCTATTGAGTGACCCAAAACTTGTAAAGGCAAGGAGACATACTAGCAGTTTCCTACGAAGCCCCGTCTTCATAGATGCTGTTTTAATGGGGACAGTCATTCTTTTGGCCCAGAAAAGGATGACCAAAAAGGGGTCCCCTTTATGCATGAAGCTTTAGAGCAGTGGTGGCGAACCTCTGGCACTCCAGATGTTATGGACTACAATTCCCATCAGCCATGCTGGCAGAGGCTGATGGGAATTGTAGTCCATAACATCTGGAGTGCCAAAGGTTCGCCACCACGGCTTTAGAGGGACTGTTAAAAAGCACCCTACTTAATAATTTAGTTATCTGGGAAATAAATGGGATTGGGAGAAACAGGAAAGAGCAAGGGAAAAGGTCACGTTGTCAGGCAAACAAATTAAATAACTTTACACCAAAGAAAAGAAAATGACAAGCAAAACCAATACGGGGCCAAAAACGAATCCATTTTATGAAATGAACTTGTAAAACCACCCTATTCTAAACAGCGTCTTCAACACACAGCAGTTTGACAAAAGCTCAGCAGAGGAATATTCAGACAAAACAAAAACCCTCTTCAACAAGTACACACATTAGACAATGCTACATTGTCTTTGCCAAATATTAGTATTTCTGTACCCAAATTAATTTCTAGTATTCGGCTGTCAAAGATCTCCTTCTGAGCGACACAATGAAAAAGGGGTTGAGACAGAAGGAAGGAAGGAGCCGTAGGAGGAAGGAATTCAATAAGGAACACGAAATGAATCGCAACCGAGCTACACAATAACATGTTCATCTGACCCAACTGTTTCTGGACTTAACCAAGGGGTGGGTGGGTGGGTGGGGGATGGACTGAACATTTGAATACTCCACCGCATTTTTAAAAAATCCTATGCATACAAAATTAATATACGAGGGAGAACTGTTAAAGGCTAAGCGTTCTCCCAAAGGGTAAAAAGTTATTTTTTTTTTGGTCCATTTTTCTTTTGGGGAATATTTACACATGCAATCCCCACCTCCAATCTGAAGGGGTTAAGTCCACTATTAGAGGCAAAACGAGAGTCCGATCATTTAAAACGAATACTTAATAGTGCAGTACGGTGGAGAAAGCACTGGGCACAGGACGACTCCCCATGTTCAAGCAACTCTTGTAATGTGTTTAACACACAATGTACTTCGCTCCAAAATCAGACACAATTATGCCATTTCCAAAGTCTTTCAAACAGCATGTTTGATTTTGCAGAGCTGACTACACCTATTAAAACTGAACGTCTAGGTTTCTTTCGGACTCAACTGCGGACTATGGAAGTGGATCTTGTATTTTAAAACCATAAGCTACAAAAGGTCTCCTAAAACACTCCAGACACACAGGATACTGCAAGCTCCTTCTATACTGTATAGATGGCTCTGCCCTAAAGCCCTATTAGGCAAGCAACTGTTAATCTATCACCAATACTGACGGCAAACATGGTATAGACATGCCCACAAAGAAAATCCCCCCTCCAATAAACCCCATAATATTTCCAATTGAAAACAGATCTTCTCGTTGCGCAATTCTCGTTCCGACAGAGCTGGAAGTTCCAGCTCAGTTGTATCTTTTGCGTTTCATTCCTTTCGCTAATGCAAAACTTTTTCTTTACTTCACAAGCATCGTGCAACCATCTTGGATGAACAAGCGACAGAAAAGGGGAAAGGCGAGGCTGGGATAAGGAGTCAGAACACGGCAAAGCCGCTGCACAGCCAAAATGCCCATAGGAGAAGAGCCTCAATCTCTCAGTGTTACTCAAATGAGGAAGCAGGAGGCCAAGAAAAACCTCTCCACTCTTGTGCCACCCTGTTTAACACACAGTTTGCTGCCCAATTTATTTCCTCCTGTGTAAAAGATCTGCTCGATTGCAGACAAGGAAAAGACTTTATCCGCTTCCCTGAGAAAATCTCAGAGCGCACGCGCAGCCGCACAAACTCCTTTTGGCAAAAGAAACGGGGTCTGCATGCTAAGCCCTGCAGTTCGGCAAAGCAAGCGTGGCAAATATATGCAGGGTGAAGGGCGCCAAAGCAGATGGACGTGTGCAGTTGGCATGGCGTGCCAGGCCAGCGGTGTATAAACCTTCCTCCGATGCTCTAACACGGCGCACTCCTGATGCGGATCGTTGCACTGGTGACCAAGTTTGGTTTGGCACTGGGTAAGCAGGAACAAAACAGGATTATACCTGACTTGTCAATCCAACCGCACAGCTGATCTGGCAGCAAACGGTTATGGAAACAGAGGCAACTTTTTCTTCAAGTTGTTACCACCTCTCTGCTTGCGGCAGGCATTTCTTGGATTGGTCAACCGCAATGGAGCTCTAAGGCCTTCCACTCTTTGTGTCGTATTCCATGTTGTTCGTTATGCATTGTCGTGATATTCTCCACGGTTTGCATTAAGCAGCTATCTCTTTGCAGTCTTCTTTCAGAGGGAAAATGTGAGATAAAAACGGCACTGCTATTAAAAATCCACCTGGGGCTGAGCCTCTTTTCCCAGGATCGGCTGATTCAGGCAACTAAGCAGCTCTGCCATTCATTCCTGGAAATGCAGAACTTTTCAAAGCGATGCTACATTCACGGTTTCCCTGGCGGCAGAATTCTTTCCCATCCCGCATTTACGATTAACTTCCCTGACAGAAGTGCTTTCCATTTTCCAGGAATATCAGGGTTTTCTCAAAGGCCCAGTTGGCAACCGTTTCAAATAAGCAATTGTAAAATAAAGAACTGCGACGGATGAATAGCGGCTCCCATCCAAAAGTCCATGGAGATTTCCAAGGCAGGATTCTATGTGAACTGAATGCCCCGTTTATGGCAGAATAAATGCCAGAATAAATCAGATAGAGTCGTTGCCTGTATCAGAGCCCCAGAAACTGAAGCTAACCATTAAAACAACGCTGAGCAGCAACAATTTGAAAAGGCCAAAAAGCTGAGCCATCTGTATTCTGGCCATCTCAACCAACCTTGCTCAGAATAGCAAGCTCTGGGCATGCTCACAAAACTCGAGCCGCCGGCTTGCTCCAAAACTGGAAAGTGATGCGCTCTTCTTCCAGAGAACAATCCTTTCCGGACACGCTTGCCTTGGGCTGCTGTTGCAAATACAGCGTTATCCGACAACCGGACGGTCCAAACAGACCACAAAAAAGAAACCAAAATATAAAAAGGGAATGAAGAATAGGGTGGTAAGGCCTCCACCAGTAGAAAAACAGAACGTTGGAAACCTAAGCCACACCCTTTCCTCCAAAATGCAAATTGTTCCACAGGCACGGGGGAAGCGTTTCGAGATGCAACCCACCATCTATAAATTGAAACAATACAATCCAGAATAAGCCTTGCCGTTTTGATTCTTCCAGGCATATAAAGTGAGGCCTAAGACGAGATGCTGAGAAAAATTCAAGGAGTCTCTGTAACTAGACAAATGGCCTTTGTCACGTGGGTGGCAGAAGTCAACTTGGAAGTATCAAAGGAAGCATCTGTGTTAGCTAAAGTTTATCCGTAGGAATCCGTAGGTCTTCGCTGCCAGACAAAATCCACACGGTGAGAAACTGGTGGGATGGTTACAGTGGAAGTTAGGCGAAAAAAATAGAAAAATAAGTTATGAGACTTATAAGCCGGAAGCTGGCCTGGGACGCGGCTCCGTGCAGGATTCAGACATGACCTGAGGAATCCCTCCGGAGGCACGGTCACTGCATTTTTGGTGAATATGACATAGACGCTGGCCAGTCGTACAAGTCCGGCAGGAAGGATTCATATTCGTTGGTCCATACGTTGGACCGGATGTATTTGTTCTTGTCCTTGGGCTCCGGGTAATGGAAAGCCATGTGGTTGGCATACAGATACTCCATAACCTAAAGGGGAGGAAATACAAAATGATTGTTTTGCTCTAACCTTGAGGATCGAAAAGACAAGACCTAAACTAGAGAAGAACAAGAAGAGAAGAGTTTGGATTTACAACCCATCTTTCCCTTCCTCTACCCACAACAGACACCTTATGAGGTAGGTGGGGCTGAGAGAGTTCTGGGAGAACTGTGACTAGCCCAAGGTTACCCAGCAGGAACGTAGGAGTGCGGAAACACATCTGGTTCACCAGATAAGCCTCTGCCGCTCAGGTGGAGGAGTGGGGAATCAAACCCAGATCTCCAGATTAGAATCCACCTGCTCTTAACCACTACACCACGCTGGCTCTCATGCTAGACTAGACTAGACAAGACAGCGAGCATCATTTTCTTCTAGGAGCTCCAGCAAAATGGGCACAGATTTTCTTGAGGACCCAATCAACACATATCTAGCTGAGCAGCCTATTTGCAGCAGCCATATTACAATATTGGGGGGGAGGGGGGGTGTTAGTGCAACTAAAGCCGAGCTAGAGCAATTTGCACCAATAAAGGCTGGCAGTCAGAAGACTGAATTTCTTCCAAAACTTTAGAAATACTTTACTACTATATACATAAGACCTTTGAGGTTCCAGCACAACATAAAGCAGTGATGGCGAACCTATGGCATGGGTGCCAGAGGTGGCACTCAGAGCCCTCTCTGTGGGCACGCACAAAAAGAGTTCATTGTGTGTGTGTGTGGGGGGGGAAATTGCCCCCGCCACACACATACACATCTAGGCTGGCCTGGGCCACTGGGCTAGATTATTAGCATTAAACCTAAGACCTAGCTTTGGGGAAGCAGTGTGGGTAACCCTGTTAAACCCCACTGATTTTCATGTGAAGAACTAAAGTGCGATCCTTTACCTGGGAGTAAGCTCGGTTGCTGGCAATGGGGCTTGCTTCTGAGTAAACCCTCCTGGGGTCGTGATTCACCCATTTGAAGAGTTGCATGGTTGCTTCAAAGCAAAGCCACCGACTACCACCAAGCCTACTCCCGAGTAATGCACGCCTCAGAGCCAACCATTTTTTCTAAACTAAAACCTCAGTATTCAGGTTAAATTGCCATGTTGGCACTTTGCAATAAATAAGTGGGTTTTGGGTTGCAGTTTGGGCACTCGGTCTCAAAAAGGTTCGCCATCACTGACATACAGCTATGTGGAACTCATTCCTCAGTTGCCACTATTTATTTATTTGTTTGTTTGTTTATTGGATTTGTATCCCGCCCTATCCCCGCAGGGCTCAGGACGGGTCACAATATAACATCAATTACACAATCAGTAAAATCATCACCGTAAAAACAAATCCAATATCAAGCAACAAAACAGTGCAAATAGAACATCAAAAACAACATTCAGTGTAAAAGGTCAATCGATGTCAAAAGACCGACGGCAAGCTAACAGATAATAAATAATCATCACCATTCATCCTCTACCTGTCCTTCTTCCCCCCCTCCCCTCCCCCTGAAAAGCCAAAAGGAGATGATCTAACTTAGTCCGGCTGGCTAGATGGAAAAGGCCTGGTGGAGCAGCCACGACTTGCAGGCCCCGGGGAACTGCGATAGCTCCTGCAGGGCTCTGACATCATTCGGCAGCTTGTTCCACCAGGCCAGAGCCAGGGCCGTAAAAACCCTGGCTCTCATTGTAGCCAGCCGGATATCTCTTGGGCCAGGGATTTCTACAAGATTCCCCTCTGACTAGAGGTGGGATCCAGCAGGTTCTCACAGGTTCCCGAGAGTAGGTTACTAATTATTTGTTATTATTTGTGCCAAGAGGCCGTTACTAACTTTGGTGATTTTTTTGCCCGCACAGTGATTTTTGCCTTTAGTTACCCCCCTCCTCTCAGCTTGATGGTAGCAGCGCAGAACTTGAAGCAGTCTAGCAGGAGGTGCACCCGGCGTCGCGTGGCAGCCTCTTGCAGCCAGCATTTGTTCAGTTTCCCGCCTTCGAAGGACTGGTGCAAGCGGCTGCATCCCCGCGCCACAGCCCGCCCAGGAATGCCCAAAAGCCAATGCCTGTCATCGCCCGCCCAGCCAGCCCATTGTCGCTTAATACACAGTTTGAATCCCACCACCATGGGAACCTGTTACTAAAATTTTTGGATCCCACCACTGCCTCTGACGAACAAATATGGGGAGTTGCCGTCTCGAAGATATGTAGATACTACAGCCCTTGGACAGTTCAAATGCAGTTTACAAATGTGTGGGACTTGTCTCTCAGTCTCCACTGTGTCATTTTATCATCCCAATTATGTTGACAACAGCATGCAACTCATGCACAAACTGATGGCGTGCTGCAGATTCTTAGATTGGCAATGAACAATATTGAGCTAGTCGGCTCCTAGTCTGATCTCAACGTTTTCTTCACAGGCTCGAAATATTCTCAGTGCTCCCAAAGCCCCTCGCAATCAGTCAACAACCAAACCCCTTTGAGGGTCAGATTAGACGTGAAGGAGATTTCTCTGCAATGGCTGGAATGATGGACTAGAGGCAGAGAGACCTGGTTCAAATCTCCACTCTGGGTGGCCTTGAGCCAGTCATTCTCTCAACCGAACCCACCTCACAGGGTTGGCGTGAGGATACAATGGATAAGGGGGTAAACCAGATGTGCTATGTGTTGCTCCTTGAAGGAAGGGTAGGATTTAAAAAGTAACAGAAGAAGAACCTGCTTTCCTTTACCTTTAAGGAGTCTCAGAACGGCTGACAATCATAATCCCGTCCTCTCTGCATAACAGGCACCTTGTGAGGTAGGTGGGGTTGAGAGAACTGTGACTAGCCCAAGGTCACCCAGCAGGCTTCATGTGCAGGAGTGGGGAAACAAGCCTGGATCATCAAATTAAACTACACCACTCTTAACTGCCAGACTGATCTCAGTGTCTTTTAAAGCTGGATTATAGCCATGCAAAACTGTACAGGGCGTGGTCTTATCTCCTTGGTTTTATTAGCCAATAGCAGTAGTCTGTATTGCCTGTCAACTTGGAAATGGGACCCGCCTTTTTTTCTTGAAAGGACTATGATGGTACGCAGAAGGGGGAGGGGCTATTAAGTAGAATCCAAATGGGCTGAAAGCTTTTTCGGACAGCTTCTTCCCCGCTCCCCTTTGAAACACAGACTTACTTTAACGGCGATGTTGATGGAAACCTCTCTGATGTTGCTGAGTCGCGGATACAGCATCCCTTGGGCGAGCTCTTCTTCACTCAGCTGTGCAGTCAATGCCTTTAAATGCAGAGAAAACGGTATTTTAAAAGATAACGCACACACCAAGGGACACGGCCACCGGCACCACTTGCCACGGCAGCCACACAGCAAACACACATATACCATATATACTCGTGTATAAGTCGAGGCATATAAGTCGAGGCACCTAATTTTACCACAAAAAACTGGGAAAACTTATTGACTCGCGTATAAGTCGAGGGTGGGAAATGCAGCATCAATTGAGGCATCAGTAGGTTAAATGTTTTTGAATATTTATTTCAAAGAAAAACAGTAAACTGGCTCTGTAAGTGGAAAAGAGGGTCAACAAGAACAATATGGTATCAACAATAACTTTAAAAGTACAAAAACCTTAGCTCAACCAGCAACCAAGCTAAAACACAAGAGTTAAAATCCTTCAAAACTGGATTCCTCATCATCATCTTTATGTCCAAATGTAACCCAACTTAGATTTTAAGAGGGATATTATCCAAGAAATGAAAACTCTACTATTGAAGCTTCCATTGTAAACAATGGGGATGGGGCATCCCCTTTGGGGTCAATAACTTTGGATCCCTGACCCCAAACTTCACCAAACCCTGGCTGAGTATCATAAAGGGGAGACTCTCTACTGAGTGAAGGACCAGCCAGGTTTCGAGAAGTTGGTTCAAGCCGATCCAAAGTTATGGACCCCTCAAAAGGAAGTAGCCCCATCTACTAACAACTCCATTGAAAACAATGGGGAATGGGGGCACCTTACCAAACTTGGTTGGTATCATCAGGAGAGTCTTCTGAGGGTACCCTGAAATTTTGGTGCCTCTAGCATAAAAACTGCGCCCCCTGCTGGCCGGCAAAGTAAAAACACAAAAAAAATTTTAATGACCCGCATATAAGTCGAGGGGAGCTTTTTCAGCATCAAAAATGTGCTGAAAAATTCGACTTATACATGAGTATATGCGGTAATCCATGCACAAGTATGCTTGATTTTCCTTTAAATGTGCATTCGTTCTCATGCTACATTCAAAGTGTATAGAGCTGAATAAGCAACTAAAACCACATCTGTATTCAGGCACTGGTCCCTAGTCTCATTTGTGAACTGAACACATGTTGGCAGCCATTTTCCCAGTGATTTGTCTATAGGGTGGAGTCACGCAGAAACACAGACGCATTGTATGAAGAAATGTTTCCTTTCATTAGTCCTAATTCTTCCCCTCAGCATTTTCAGTGTATGCCCCCTGGTTCTAGTATTGTGAGAGAGAAAAATTTCTCTGTCAACATTTTCTACCCTATGCATGATTTTATAGACTTCAATCATATCCCCCCTCAGACGCCTCCTCTCCAAACGAAAGAGTCCCAAACGCTGCAGCCTCTCCTCATAAGGAAGGTGCTCCAGTCCCTCAATCATCCAAATTGTTATTTATAATGTTACATTTATGATGTTATGTTTTGATGTTATGATGTTATGTCTATGATGTTATGCTTAGGAGTAGGAGGTTAAGAGCTCATGTATCTAATCTGGAGGAACCGGGTTTGATTCCCAGCTCTGCCGCCTGAGCTGTGGAGGCTTATCTGGGGAATTCAGATTAGCCTGTGCACTCCCACACACGCCAGCTGGGTGACCTTGGGCTAGTCACAGCTTTTTGGAGCTCTCTCAGCCCCACCCACCTCACAGGGTGTTTGTTGTGAGGGACAAAGGGCAAGGAGATTGTAAGCCCCTTTGAGTCTCCTGCAGGAGAGAAAGGGGGGATATAAATCCAAACTCTTCTTCTTCTTATGATGTTATGATGCTATGTTTTCTGACCCTTGTTTATTGATACTGTGTTTCTGATGTTTGTAGCATGATGTTTTGATTGCTGGTATTGTTAGTATGTTGTTGTGCACCGCCCTGAGCCTTTTGGGGGAGGGCAGTATATAAATTAACCATACCATACCATACATATGGCCCAGTCAGCCTCCGAACATACCTGCATAAAACCACTGACCTTTGCTGCTTCCAGAAAAACGTGGTCACTAATGTGCCGAACGCCACTGAACACAACCGCAAGAGCCACACCTAAAACAGAATTATACTTTTAAACGGATGATAGCAACAACAACAGCAAAATCTCCAAGATGCGGATCCCTCTACCAACTGGTCTATGCCAGGACTAACTTTTTTCAATGCCATGTATATAAAGCAAAGAGAGCCAGTGTGGTGTAAAGGTTAAGGTGTCAGACTAGCATCTGGGAAATCTGCCATTAAATGCTGTTGGATGACCTTGGGCCAATTACACACGCTCAACTCTGGCAAGTATTTGGATGGGAGACCTCCAAGGAATACCAGGGTGACTCAGGCAGGTGAGCTAGCTAGGTGCAGTGGTTAAGAGCAGGTCCACTCTAATCTAGAGAGCCGGGTTTGATTCCCCGCTCTGCCACTTGAGCTGTGGAGGCTTATCTGGTGAACCAGATTAGCTTATGAGTTTTCAACACATGCCATCTGGATGACCTTGGGCTAGTCACAGTTCTTCAGAGCTCTCCCAGCCCCATCCACTTCACGGGGTGTTTGTTGAGGGGTGGGGGGAAGAGAAAGGAGATTGTAAGCCCCTTTGAGTCTCCCTGCAGGAGAGAAAAGGGGGATATAAATTCAAACTCTTCTTCTTCTTTTCTTCTTCTTCTTTTCTTCAAATGTCTCTTGCCTTGAAAACTTTATGGGATTGCTATAAGTGTGACTTGATAGCAAATATATAGATATATACACACACAGTACATGTATATATATACATATATTTCAAAGGCACTATTGATAAAACTCTGGAAGAGATGCTGTTTCAAGGCAAAACATTTCTCGCTTCCAACTCCAAAGGCACCCTCCGACAAACGACATCTCACGAAAGCTGAAACAGTTTCTCAATCCCCAAGTCTTCGAGCAGAAGGAAAGTAACAAGATGGATTTCAGCTCTTACCTGGAAATATGTAAGCGTTGTTTCCCTGGCCTGGTTCAAAGAAAGCTTAGCCCGTCCACTCAAGCTTCACTTTCGGCTCCAAATGGGCTGCACGCTAGCAAACTAGCAGCAACCTTTCCTGTCGAGAAAGGAAAGAAGCGGGAAAAGGACACTGCTTCCAGAGGAGTCAGATTTTATAGCACGGGCATCACAAGCTTCACTGTGGCTCAGTGGCAAAATGCTTGGTTGGCATGCAAGAGATCATAGGTTCAGTCCCT